>NC_030427.2:21728710-22031210 GCF_001660625.3 Ictalurus punctatus | reverse complement strand
AATTCCCACTAAATACAAGCATATATTCCAAGTGATTCTACACTAGACTACACTTTCTGCACTAAATAGCACTGTTTGTTTCTTTGTCTCTTCCCTGCAAATATGCAAATGATCATCCGCTGATCCATTGTATTTATTTTGCACCTGGCGTGTATTTGCATATAAGTATTCTTGACCTCTTATTCAAATAGCTAAGTGCCCCATTATTGCATCGTTGTATTCTCATATTGACCACAAAAAAAAAAAAAAAAAAAGACTATTCATATTCAACACTTCATCAATTTCAATTTCAAATTCAATTAGGAACATTAACATTTTTGGCCACAACAATAGTTGCCTTATACCCAACCCCTCCCAATTTTTAAAAAATTTTTTATTTATTTTTTTTTAAAATCTGGGTCTTCCCATAAGTATGTGAATGCTATGCTCTGACTTTGAAGGAATTCAAATCATTACTTATTTAAAGAGTATACTGTTTAAAACGAGAACTTTAAGGCTTTAGCTTTAAAGACGTATTTGTTGCAGCGGCCGAATCGCCAAATATCTTACATTTCGTTAGCACATGTTTGATCAAAAATATTATACATCGGTTGCTGCAGTGAGTGCCGGTGCGTACAGATATTACGTATTAATCTCAGTTAGCCAGGTCGCAAAAAGTGTGCTGCAAAGTCGTGAATGCTGGCTCTCTTCTTCTTCTCGGTGAAAAGCAGGTGTCAGAAACGGAAAACTGTACAGCGCCCCCTTGTGTACCGGGGTATTTCTGCTTTTCAAAGCATATCATCTACTGACAGGGAGTGAAAGGGGCCGTTTACACGACAACGTTTTCAACTAAAAACGGAAAATCTGATCTGCGTTTTGGCTGTCCGCAGACTTTTTTTGAAGTTTTTGAGACGATAACGGCATCGCTTTCAGTGTAAACGTACAAAAACAAGAATCTGTGAAGACGATGACGTCATGCGCACGCGTATTACGTGTTCAGTCTACAGGCATGAGCGCGAGGACTTCAAAACAAGCGCACGAGACGTTCAAAACTTTATTTTGAGTTTATTGACGCTTCTCCAGCGAAGTACAGATTTACTACATCGCTACTACGACCGGTGGAGAAAAATACGCAGAATCTATGCTTGACAAGCGTGAGTTTTCACAATTCCTTATGGCAATGAATAATTTTCCAAGTCTGACTATCGAGATTGTAAGTAACTGGAGACGGAACTTTTTTTCGACTCCACGTAGATCAGAAACCATTGAAATGGTTTGAGAAATGTAAACGTTATTGCTCTTTTTATCCAGGAAAACCACAGCTCCGCCGTTTACTTGTATTTGTTTATAGGGCAGTCTTGCCCGGATCGATATGGCGGACACGTTGACGGAAACGCTCATGTGCGCAGGCGTGTAGTGTTTCTTTACAAAGTGACATCGCCAACTACTGGCCTGGCATACATACTACAGCGTTTTTAGTCGTTTTCGCGGATCCGTGTGAACGGGGATCGTTTTGATGACTTTGTCGTCTGTACGAGAACCCCCCCCTCCCCCCTCTTAGTATATCGTTGTCGTGTAAACGTACCCTAACGGCGAGGGAGGAAATCCGAGCAGAAGCTTTTAAAGTGAGGTTTCTTCTCATCTGGAGGAGAAACCTCATCTGCACAGTGCGCAAGTTCCATCAAAAGACTTGCGTGTGCTGTTAGTAATCAGCATCCTAAAAGCAGTCACGATATAATCTTTGATCTATCTTCAGGATAGGTTAAACTCATATTTTTTGGTAGAACTGAACATTTACATCCACGTTCTACATCCACAAGCCTCACAAGTTAGGCTTCTGGTGTCATCTCTGGGTGTAAAATCTTGTTCTCCACACCGAGTTGGATATGAATATAAAAAGACAAGCGTCAGAAAGATTACACACGTCTCTTCCGTGAGAGTGGCCGCATCGATGCGCTCTGACACTTGTGTGAACGCGGCGAGCATTCGGCATGCGGCTTGCCTCACAATCCTTATGAGCGGCCAGGAGAGGCTTTCGCATTAAATTATCGCACAAAATGGAGCTCTAGAGAAGCACATTCTTCTCCATCACCGTATTTCTGAGAGAGACAACGCAGACCATGAACGGTATCCAAGCATGGTAAATCGACTTTACAGCCCAAACCTGTTGCCCAGCATAACGAACCTCTCTCTCTCTCACACACACACACACACACACACACACACACACACACACACACACACACACCCTGAGCCTGAATGGACTCGTAAAGGCAATCCAACGAATTATGGCGGGCTAGTCCTTGCGACTACATGTCTTCGCAGGGCCGCCCGGATAAGATCATCATTGAGGTTAATCACTTTTGTACCAAAATCAGCATTCTCAGGGAGAAAAAAAACTTTGACCTTTTAAGGAATTCTTAAGCCTGAAGCATTTCACGAATAAATATAAGCAGTAATCGACTGGTGTGGTATCATCTGTGTGGTAAACTCGGAAATAAACACTGAAAACTTAAAATAAAACCAATGTCACTGATTATAAGCAAAAACAAAATGTTGAAAAGCTCCAGTCATATATATAAAATTCCTTGCTTACATAGGACCGGGTAAGCAACTAACAATAAAGCTTCGTTTATCCTTACAAACTGCATCAAAGTAGGTACAACACCTGCACAGGATATGACCAGAAGATGGGCGCTACAACGGGTAGTGAAAACCGCCCAGCACGTCACTGGAACACAGCTGCCCAACATTACAGACATTTAACAAAACGTTGCTTGTGCAGAGCGAGAGGCGTTATCGAGCACACCTCCCATCCCCACCATGGACTGTTTGTACGTCTCCTATCAGGAAAACGCTATAGAAGTCTGCGTTCTCGCACAAAAAGTCTCATGAATAGTTGTTTTTTTCCCCATTCAGCTGTATTAATGCTGAACTCGGCTTCAAAGCATGAACTACCAGCCTCCATCTATTAACTAAACATAAGCATTAGACACCACACTATACTGTATTCTACATTACTGCTGTTATCTGCAATTATTTGCAAGTTCTTGCACTTTACTGCAATTCTGACATACTACAATTATTTATATCAGACTTTTATTTGCACATTATTGCACACTGGCATTTACTGTAATCCACTGTATGTATCTACTATGTCATACTGCATGCATCATGCTATTCACCTCTAGCTGTATACTGGTTGTGCTCCACCTATTACACCAGAATTTCTATTTATTTCATCTAACCTCATTGCCTTTTGCATTACTGATATGCATCAAACTGTTTACCTTTACCTGTCCATTGTTATCTTGGCTTATTGCACCAGAACCGTATTTATATCATTTTAACTTATTTGCAATTTGCACTACTGTTTGGATGCGAACTGCATTTCACTGCCTCTGTACTCGTACTCTGACTACGTTTACACGGACAGCGGTAATCTAATTATTGAGCTTATTCTGAATAAGGCAATATTGTGATTAAGGTGTTTACATGAGTCGCTTTTAGAATACTCTTTCCATGTTCCTGTTTTACATGTTATAGAACACAGAGCGATTAACGGCACGCGTCATTACGTCACCGCGCCACGCCGTCCGACGTCCCTCCAGAATTTCACGTATCGACATACAGTTCGTCTTCGTTATGGTATTGTATACAGTTCTGGGTGTTTTTATTTTTAATTTTACAAAAGTTTCAAGTGCGGTTAATTATTAGTCATGCTGTACGTGCAAATAGACGACTGCTTGAAGCCGTGGGCTGCGTCCCAAACCGCATACTTACATGTATTTCAGCTACTATACAGTAGGTAAGTACGCTGTTTGGGATGCAGACGTGCTCTCTTGTTTGCCGTCGAACGGTTGAGCGCTGCCGTGTGTGATCGTGTCCTGTCTCAAAATGCGGTGAAAACTCCCACACGACGTTAATAACGTGATTAAGGTGTGTACATGCCTTTAAAGTGACTAAAATAGGAGTACTCCACACGCCTTAATTCAATTTCTATGAAGGTCGTCAATAATCGCTGTTTACATGCTGGTTTCTTAATCAGAGTATCGTCTTAATCGGGTTCATATCGGATTATCGTTGTCCATGTAAACGTATCGATCGACAATACAGTTGAACCTAACCCTTTATGGCTTGGTACAAATAAAACAATTCGAAGTGGTTATGTTTGTTTCATCATGACCCTTCACGTTAACACTTTTGACTAGAGCCATGGATGAGACGTCTGAAATTTAACGGAGAGAATAAATGCATATTTCTCTCCATTCGTGTTTAAACATTTTTTCATCGTCAGCCCCCCCCCCCCCCCCCCGCAATGTCTTTAGCTAGTCTGTAGATAGTGTCTTATCCGATGAACAGCCTTCAAATACATAATAGATAGATAGACAGATAGATAGGTAAGAAAATGTGATATTGTACCATCTCTATTTGTATATATATATATATATATAACAAAAACTAAAAGGAAACAATGAGATGGGTAACAGATAGTTAGGGAGGGAGATGCTTCTAGATCTTGATGTGCTGTGATACGGCTCATGACACAGCACAGTTCAAGCCAACAGGACCAAAACAAATCAAACATCCACTACGATGTAAAACCAACAGCGTTAAATGTTTCAGAGTACCGCAGTCCTACCTGCAGTTTGGAGGAGGGTCAAGAGTGATCTCCGCTAGCTCCTTCTGAATCCTGCAGGAAAGAGAACAACATTTTAGAGAACCAATACATTTATTTACACATAGGGGTAAACAAGATTGTGGTTTCAACTGGCTTATTAATAGGGGGCCAAGCACCAAAAGTGCGTAGGCACCCTATTGTTATTCTCCTTTTCTATTTCTTCTTCTTCTGGCTAGGATGTCTATGGAAGCCCATAGAACCGTATGGTAAAAAGTTGTGAAATTTGGCACACTGATTGGGGAGGATCTAAGGAACATTCTGACCAAATTTCAGCCAAGTGCTGCCAACGCTCTAGCGCCACCATTGGGTCAAATTTTGGCCTAATTTGGAAGTACATTTATGGTCATGACTTTTGAACAGTGTGTCCACAATTTAAAAGCCAGGCATCCTTGCGACAGGAAATGAATCAACGACAGAGTGGTGTGATGCGACTCGACACGAAGCGGAGTTATCACCCCGAAGTTGATTAGCTTCCTATAACTACACATTCTGAAGTGTTTTATTCCTCTTATACCACAGCAATTTGCAAACACTGACTCATTTGTATTTATTAAAGAGGGACGCGTTACCAATAAACTGCAAACACCCTTCTTTCCTGAAGACTTCCCCACGGTGGAAAAATTTACCTCAGACTGTTACAAAGCGCTGACACCTGATATTCTTTCCAGAAATGCTAAATAACTATCTTGTCACAGAAAATTTCACCACATCAAATTTTTTAAAATCTATTTATGAAGAGTACAGGTTTAACTGAAAATGAAAAAATAAACCCCAAACAGATAACATGTCCTAAATTAAAGTGCATACAGAGCCGACCTGTAGTATTCAGGTGTGGGCTTTTTTGTTTGTTTTGTTAGAAAGCTTGCCAGCTTAAGACTGGGTGTGTGCTTTGTTATCCGTTCTGGTTTAAACAACGCCCACTTCTGGTTTATATCCAAAGCCAAAAAAAAAAAAAAAAAAAAAAAAAAAAAAATTTTGTGATATTTTGAGCGTTAAACATATACAGGTACAAATACAGATAATGGCACTGCGTTACATCCCTAATGCAGAGAATCTTCTAGAATGGGACGATTGGCGATGGTATCGGAAACCGTAGGTAGATTCCAACTATGCCTATCACGTCGTCTATTCATTACAATTTGGTCACTTGCCCATTTTTTCTGCTTCCAACACATCAACTTTGATTTTTTACATTTGCTGCCGAATATATCCCACCCCTTTGTAACGAGATAATCAATGTTATTTAGAGATAAACGCTCACAACCAACTCATAACCAGCTTCCGGTATTTTTATGATGTAATGACGTTACTTTTCCGGCCACGCCCCTTTCTCCCCACCCACAGTCACAGGTCATGCCATCATCAATCGACCACCGGTCGTTAGAGGGCACGAGAGGAATAGGTTGATGGCATATTACACACAATCACACAAGCGTATCGTCCGCCGCACAAAACCACCTCCATCAACACCTTCTGACCAATCGGATTAAAGAATCCAAAAGAAAAAAAAAACCTAACAATTACACACACACACAACATCTTTGGTAAGACATTCTATCATAGCTGTTCTTGTTGAGGTGTAACTGTTTACGTTTACTGATGCCCCAACAACTACCTATTGACTTGAATTATTAATGAGTTTGGACCCACGAGGTTTTCTCAGTACACTACAGATCGTCGCGTCCCAGTTTTTGCAGAAATTCTGCGTTCAAAAAGGTGAATTCCAACTAAAGCAGGACAACATTAAAATGTATGGATCAGGAGTAGCCCAGAAATAGCTGAGGCATAAACGACAATCTGGAGTGCGTTTAGAGAAATTGCTTGTAGATATATTTATTTATTTATTTATTTATTTTCGCAATCTTGCAGGTCTTTATCGAGGCAGCGGGAGTGCACATAAACACAAGCTTCGGAGTAGCAAGAACATGGGGCAAGCCAAATCTGCCACTTACATAATCAAGCAGTAAACTACTGCAACGCGCACGCACATGCACATGCACACTTCCTCTCTGCTGAGCATGAAACAATGAGGGTCATTATTATCAAATAGCGCTTGACAGTAAATATACAAGCTACCATAACAATAAGGTTTATTAAACATTATCTATACATAAGAAATCTGATGCATTAGGAGATATCGATCGTATATTAAGCAATAGAAATGGATTCAATTGCCCAGACGCCACTAGAAAGCTGACGGGGAAATCGTTCAGGCTTGGCAGCTTAACGCTGCACTGTATTAAACACCTCTGGGTTTGCGTTCTGCGCTGCCTCCGTGTGTAATTTGATAGCAGGTTTTCCTGAGGCGGCACATTTCTGGGTTCCAGGGGGCTGGCAGGGGAAAAGCTGGAGCGCTGATGAAGAGGTTTTATTACGCTGCCCTTTGCCTCACATTTCTAACACGCAGTGCAGCTTCCATATCCTGCTTCAAACAATCTCAGCAAGGAAAGAGCATGTCAGCTGACGTCTATATTTATAATCACAGCGCTGGGGAGATCTCAAAAAGCCCACGTTTGTTTATTTACGTTTATACACGGTGATACTATAACCTGTTGTCGTTATAGTAACGGCGCGTTTGCAGGATGTTTTCCGACGTTTCTCAGGAACGCGACAGGGTGCGTTTTTTTTTTTGTGTCAAATTTAAGACAGAGGAAAAAATAACAGACTAATGAAAGCCTCTTTTTTCTTACTGATCATGTGACCAAAGTAATTAATACGTTTGTTTTAAACATTTTAGCGTACTGGCGTCCTTGTTTTTGAAATCCTTATAAGACTACAAACGACACTGCTCAGGTTTTTTTTACACCAAGTTGTGCTTGTGTAATCTTTAAGCAATATAAACAATCAACTTGTGAATGAATATTTGCATGGAGGATAACATGGATCATAACATAATCAACCCTAACGACCACCAGCAAAAACAATCAGGCCAGACTCGCAGCCACAGGCAAGGCCAAATATACAGCTATGAACAGTAAAAATAACTCGGCACAGACCCGAGTGTTTCCCACAGGCCTGAGAAATAGTTAGTGGAGGTCAGACGAGTGAAGCTGGGGGAGGCGGGGTCATGGACCAGTCCGCTCCGGACAATTCATATGATTCATATGATTAATATGAACTACAGATTTAAAGGCTTTTACAAAAAGAAAAAAACACAGACTTTTTCATTTACAGTCACATGCACTCTCTCTCTTATTACTCTTATCTCTCTCTCTCTATCTCTCCCCCGACATTCTCCCTCACTCCTTACTCTCTCCTCTCATTCTCCCGCTCTCCCTTACTCTCTCCTCTCATTCTCTCTCACTCCCTTACTCTCTCCTCTCATTCTCCCTCACTCCTTCACTCTCTCCCTTACTCTCTCCTCTCCCTTACTCTCTCCCTTACTCTCTCCTCTCATTCTCCCTCACTCCTTACTCTCTCCTCTCATTCTCCCGCTCTCCCTTACTCTCTCCTCTCATTCTCCCTCACTCCTTACTCTCTCCTCTCATTCTCCCTCACTCCTTCACTCTCTCCTCTCATTCTCTCTCTCTCCCTTACTCTCTCCTCTCATTCTCCCTCACTCCTTACTCTCTCCTCTCATTCTCCCTCACTCCTTACTCTCTCCTCTCATTCTCCCTCACTCCTTCACTCTCTCCTCTCATTCTCCCTCACTCCCTTACTCTCTCCTCTCATTCTCCCTCACTCCTTACTCTCTCCTCTCATTCTCCCTCACTCCTTCACTCTCTCCTCTCATTCTCCCTCACTCCCTTACTCTCTCCTCTCATTCTCCCTTACTCTCTCCTCTCCCTTACTCTCTCCCTTACTCTCTCCTCTCATTCTCCCTCACTCCTTCACTCTCTCCTCTCATTCTCCCTCACTCCCTCACTCTCTCCTCTCATTCTCCCTCACTCCTTCACTCTCTCCTCTCATTCTCCCTCACTCTCTCCTCTCATTCTCCCTCACTCCCTTACTCTCTCCTCTCATTCTCCCTCGCTCCTTCACTCTCTCCTCTCATTCTCCTTCACTCTCTCCTCTCATTCTCCCTCGCTCCCTTACTCTCTCCTCTTATTCTCCCGCTCTCCCCTACTCTCTCCTCTAATTCTCCTCCTCTCCCTTACTCTCTCTTCGCCCTCTCTTCTCCCTTATGCTCTCCTCTCCCTCTCTCCACCCTCTCTCCTCTCATTCTGTCTTCTCTCATTCTCTCTCCTCTCCCTTACGCTCCTCTACCTCTCTTCTCTCCCTTACGCTTCTCTCCCTCTCGCTCCTCTACCTCTCTTCTCTCCCTTACGCTTCTCTCCCTTACGCTCCTCTACGTCTCTTCTCTCCCTTACGCTTCTCTCCCTCTCGCTCCTCTACCTCTCTTCTCTCTCCTCTCCCTCTGTTCTCTCCCCTACGCTCTTCTCCCTCTCTTCTCTCCCTTACACTCCTCTCCCTCTCTTCTCTCTCCTCTCCCTCTCTCTCCGCTCCCTCACGCTCCTCTCCCTCTCTTCTCTCCCTTACACTCCTCTCTTTCTCATGTTCTCCTCTTTCTCTCTTCTCTCCCTTATGCTCCTCTCCCTCTCTCATGTTCTCCTCTCATTCTCTCTTCTCTCCCTTACGCTCCTCTCCCTCTCTTCTCTCTCCTCTCCCTCATGCTCCTCTCCCTCTCTTCTCCCTTATGTTCTCCTCTCATTCTCTTCTCTCCCTCCCCTCCCTCTCTTCTCTCCCTTACGCTCCTCTCCCTCTCTTCTCTCTCATGTCCTCCTCTCATTCTCTCTTCTCTCCCTCTCTTCTCCCTTTCTTCTCCCTCCTCTCCCTCTCTTCTCCCTTATGTTCTCCTCTCATTCTCTCTCCTCTCCCCCTCTCCCTCTCTTCTCCCTTATGTTCTCCTGTGTTTCTCTCTCCTCTCTAAATGGAGCAAACACACATGCTCATCCTGGATACAGTAGTTAATTGAAGGTGCATGACTCAGTGGATGTAAAGAAATCTGCATTAGCATATCACTTATTACTACAGTATTAATCACTGTATGGGGAAACACTGCATTGTATTAAGCGTGATAAAGGCTAACGTGCTTCCAGAAAAGACTCTCATAGCTGTGGCCCACCTCTTGGCACTGGTAGAGAGTTTAGCTGGAGTCTTGCTGGAGAACTTGGCCTCCTTTTTCTTTGGCGGAGCCTGTTCTCTCTCTCTCTCCCTCTCCCTTTCCTCAGGCTGCACCGACGGTGCTACGTCTCTCTGTTCGGCATCAGAACTGCCTCCGCTCGTATTGGGACTGTCATCTGGCCTCGGCTGGACCTCACTGGACATTCTGATCGGAGGAAAACAAAAAAAAAAAAACCCAAACAAACCTTGACTTTTCATCTTTCAACCTTGAAGATTCATGCTTATCCTAATGACTAGTGTCACACATACACTGTTACATGCCATACAAGCGTACACCGGGATGCAAGAGGACCTGTCAGAGTTCACACATTTTTTAAGGTTAGATAATAACGTAAACACGAAAGGAAAATGTCTTCGCAGCAAAGGAGCTGCTGCAAGATCTGAATAGCTGACAAGGGATTTTATAAATAGCTGCTCAGTGGAGTTATGAAATACGGTGTGAAAAACACAACACTTCCCCAAACAGATACGATTATTAGTCAACGTGTCATCACCGACTGGATATGGCTCTAAAAATAATGTACACTACTCGCGTTATTAAATAAGCCATTCTTACAAGCATAAGGTCTTTAAAGGTCACGAGCTCGCATATTGAGGTCCGATTATAAACTCAAACCTGAATGAGTAAATGTGAGACCCCGTTTGTTGTAAAAGTAAAGTGGCTTAGTGGTTAGCACGTTTGCCTTGCACCTGCACTGTTGGGGGTTCAGGTCCCACCTCCGCTTCATGTGCACAGAGCGTGCATGTTCTCCCCATGATTTGGGGGGTTTCCGCCGGGTTCTCCGGTTTCCTCCCCCAGTCTAAAGACATGCCTTGTAGGTTGATTGGTATTTCCAAAGAGTATGTGTGATTGTGCACCGCGATGGGTTGGCACCCCATCCAGGGTGTCTCCTGCATCGTTCCCCGAGTTCCCTGGGATTGGCTCCAGGCTCCCCATGACCCTGTGTAGGATAAGCGGTACGGAAAATGGATGGATGGAAGGGATAAGTGTATTCAATAAGCAGGATGTTGACAGCTAACACAGTGTTTAAAGAGATTAGCCCAGTAACATACACTTACCGTCTACTTTATTACGAACATAAAATCATCCACATGCAGGTCAAGGGCTTCGGTTAATGCTCGTATCGAACATCAGAATGGGGGAAAAATGTAAATATATAAGTCACTTTGACTGTAGAATGGGGCTGGTTTTTTGATTTAAAAAAAGTTTTTTGATGAGAAACATCAGAGGAAAATGAGCAAACGGTAACTTAAATAGTCACTCTACAAACACGGTGTGCAGAAAAGCATCTAAGGATGCACAAATGAAGAGCGCATCGAGTTCCTCTCCTGTCAGCCAAGAACAAGAATCTGAGACTCACCCAATGACTAGATGTAGATTGGAAAAAACATCTCCTGGTCTTTTTCCGATCTACAACTGTAGAGTCTGTGTATAATAATCCATTATAAAATGGATCACTTTTAAAAGATTGATTCGAAAGTGAATGTTAATAATGCTTTACAGATAAAAAAAAAAAAGATTTCTGGTTTCACAGTTCGGTCAAAAATATTCAAGCTGACAGTCCTTAACTCCATAAGAGTTGAGAATTTTTTTTTTCTGGGTTAAAGATGCGTCGTACAAAGTATATACAATCTTTATTCCTAGAGTGCTTTGAAAAGCAAATCTTTAGAGTGATATTACAGTGTTAAAAAACATGCTCAGGTGAAATGTAATATATAAGCCATTATACATGAACCATTGCCCTCAGACAGATATCGTGACTGAGCTTGATTAGAAATGCCAGATAATGTCCCTGAATTTTTAGCAGTTGACCTGTATGGATAAATGTCAACTCCTGTTCCATTCATTTTTATAACCTCAATTATCAAGACCTGAATTTCAGAGGCTAAATCGAGACCTGGAATATACGAATACCCGTGGCTCACAGTAATAGAAATTTACAGACGCAATTTCTGGCATGCATCATGAATTCACGATGGGAATCTGCTGAATCGGATTTTCTGACCGGCGCTGATGAAAATGCACGATATGAAAGGTTTTGTTTGCAGAAATTCATCCTCACTACCCACTTTATCCTGGTCAGGGTTGAAGTGGATTCTGAGACTATCCCAGGAACGCACGCACACACACTCATTCACTCACATCTAGGTGCAAGTTAGAGTAACTGAGTCACATACTGGCATGTTTTTGGGAGGAAACCCATGTGGACATGCACAAAAACTCAACACAGACGCACCTGAGTTCAGGATTGAACCAGGGACCCTAGAGCTGAAGCAGCAAAGCTACCAACTGTTGATTTCCTTCCATCCATCCATCCCTCCATCGTTTTCTTCATGGGAACCAAGCTCAAAACTGTCATCTATTCCTATCCTATTTATCCATCCATCTCTTTTCTGTACCGCTTAATCCTACACAGGGTCATGGGGAGCCTGGATCGCAGGGAACTTGGGGCACAAGTCAGCGGACACACTGGACAGATTTCTTGCTACAGACATCACCTTTCTGGACTTTTCTAGTGAGAGAAGGATTATGTGAAGCGTTCTGTCCTAAAGTGTAAAATGATACTGTGTTTTACATGTGGTACATATACACAACAACAACAACAAAACTTGTGTTATTACTTGACCCGTTATCTGTTATAATGACACAAAGACACAGACAGTTCAGTAAAGGAGCGCTAACCCTCTGTAGTGTGAATTTGTGTCATCCTTGCACAAGACATTACCATCTATTGCATCAACGCATGTCGAAATCTGTTAATATGTCTCTGAACTTATAGCATTGTTTGCTGTAATGTAACATTAAAAGGTTAAAAAATAATCATAAAAACAACCCGTGGATGTGTCCAGTGTCAACTGAATAGGATGGGAGAGTGGATGGGGAAATATTGATTTATTCATTTATTTAGAAACGGGGTTAAATCTCTGCAGATCAGATCAGATCAGATCGTGCAGACCGAATCGTTTACACGATAACAACCGAGTCCGGGATTAAGCACGTCACGTGACCTTTAATGCGCCTAATGTGGGTCTTTTATTATCGGGAAGCCCCCCAATAACAGTCTCTCTCCCCCCCTCTCCCCCTCCCTCCCTCCCTCCCTCCCTCCCTCCCTCCTCGTCACAGCGTTATTATTGTTGTTTGTTTGTATTCGAATCCATAACAGATATCCGTGTGGTACAGATTTGTAGCGCGTGCTATATTGTACACATTTCATCCTCTCCTTTTGATGTGTAAACAAGCCGATTCCCTCATCAAAACACCAGCCGACACACACACACACACACACACACACACACACACACACAGACGCCTCCAGATAGACAAAATCATTTGTTTTCTTCACAGCGGATCACAAAGCTGCTTCTTTGTTAACTATCTCACAAAAACAATACAAAATGAAACACTTCGAATAGCCCCAAAGCTGTAAACACCCCCAACACACACACACACGCGCGCGCACGCGCTCCCCCCTTTCCCCACCCCCTACACAGCTATCGGTCGGTTTTCCGGAGCCTGCTCACGCGCCACAACACCGAATTTATTTACCTGTCAGCGATGAGGGCGAACGTGTGGGAGAGATCCTCAATCGGGGTGAAGCTCAGCTGTGTGAAGCACTTCCGCTCGCTATATATATATATATGTTTGTTTGTGTGTGTGTGTGTGTAAAAAGGGAAATCCGCGGGCTGTTATTCGGCACGTCCGAGTTCTGTAAAGACAGCGAGGAGACTCTGCTGCTGCTGCTGCTGCTGTGTGTGTGTGTGTGTGTGTGTGTGAGAGAGAGAGAGAGAGAGAGAGAGAGAGAGACTGACTCGGAAACAAGAAGCGGACCGCCTCCCTCCGCGCGCACGCACGCACGAGCGCGCGCTTGCTGTGTGTTTAAAATTAAAAGGTTTATATTTGGCCTAGCATTAATCACCCGCATTAATAATTATAGGATTAGCAATAAAAAGTCATTTTTAATATCCTGACTGTCTGGAACTACATGTTCCCACAGGGATGGGAATATCTGGTGTGTTTTCAGCTTGTGGGGACAAGGAAAAAAAACAAAACCTGATAAATGAATGAATAAATAAATACAAGAGGTGTAGCATAGCATTAATTAGCTCCATTGATAGTTATGTCAGTGGAAGGACCTCACAAGGATAGTAAGATAAACGCGTGTGTGTGTGTGTTTGCAGAGATGCAGTAAATAGTGCATTACTAATAAGCTAAAATAGGCCAAAATGATTGACATTCTATTGCTGAAGGCTAAAAGCACTCATCTTTCAATACGCCTTAAACCTGTTTCATTTCATTAACATTAAAGTGGCCTATGATTGTTGAAAACGCCTATTTAAATAGAAAAAAATGACCCTGGAATGAAAGGACACATTTCATTTTTTGTTGGAATTTTTCCTTACTTTTTAAACCTGTGTAAACGGTCAGAATGAAGTAAGTCTTGAGCAGCACGCAGAAATTTGAAATAGATTTCCTTCTCTCCATCTTCACATGAAGTGGAGTTTTTCACCTCTAGCGTATTGATCTGAAGTCTGAACTTTATTCATCCCCAAGGAGACAATCAGTTACTGGACCATCATTTTCATACTGTCGAGAAGTCATACACACACACACACACACACACCAGCAGAAATGATGAATACATGCAGAGAAAGGTTCAATAAAATGAGATGGGAATTCAAGAAAATGAGAATGGAGTGCAAGCATAATCAAATGTGCCTATATGTATAAATCTATAATAAAGAATTGCAAAAAATACTAATGATGAATGTCAAGTAGGATTAAAGGAGAGACACAGGCCCCAGTCCTGTTACTACACCACTTCGTTTCAAGTTTCTACACTTGTCTCTTTAAGCACAGAGAGGCCTGAGCTACACAACTCCATGAAGAATTATTTGGCCTACAATGTCACTCAGTCCAGATTTCATCATTTCTGCTTTTCCCCTAGTATCCAGCTCCTCCTCAGCGTCATTACGTTATTGATTGGTTGGTCTCTTCTATAGCTATTATTATTTCTAACACGGTGTAAAGTGTTCTCTTGAAGGATGCGCTAACGTTTTACTCCCATAGGAGTTGGGGTGTTAGTAATGAGTACATCATGAGAGGCTACTAAGATTGCTCATTATGTAGAGTGAATAATAAGGCCATTCGAACACAATACAGTATAATAAGAGTGGAAAATATGTGTGGCGGCCTGGGAAACCCCTTCGTTTGGTCAAATTTAGAGATATGAATGTATGGAAACTATAGAAACTATTCCTGAACTGAAATGCATTTCTATGTTCTCAGTCTCAGTCAGAAATAAAGATATAGATCTGGTTATCTCCCCAAACGTGAATTTTTTTAAATAATAATTAGAGATGTGCCAATGAAAAGGCTATTTTTCACGCTATAGGCCGTCAGTTGATAGTTTAAAAACATCCGATGATCACGGCCGATTATATCCTGTCAATCAAAAGAGGGAAGGAATTCCGTGCTGTGGGTAAAGATGATGTCTTTTGTGTGGAATGATGACAAAACTGCAGTTTGTAAGCTCTGCAAGCTCTGCAATGCTAAAATTTTACACTGGAACTGAGCAGCAGTGAAGCGGGAGTTTCAGTGTCGAGTCAAATTTTTTTTATAATTTCCCGTTTTGCTTGCTCTTGAATTAAAGGGCCAGTACACTGATAGATAGATAGATAGATAGATAGATAGATAGATAGATACTTTATTGATCCCCAAGGGGAAATTCAAGGTCCCAGTAGCTCAAAACATCACACACAATACGACATACAATAAAGTATAAGCAAGATGCTAAAAAAATAACTAATAAAAAACAGTTAAATATACCAAATCAAGGATCCACAGACTGGGAAATAGAGGTAGGGGTTGTACATGTGGGCTAATATAGTCCATAAACAATGTAAACAGTATAAACAGTAAAACAAACTGGTGAAAGATTTAAATGAAGATGAGTTGACAAGTATATATTGCACAGAAAATTATATTTGTAGAGTAGTGTATTTCATATGCAGTTAATGTTAATATATAAAAAGTTGATATTATACATTACCAGTTTGATGTTCAGTGATGCAGCAGAAATGCTTTTGTTTGTGGTGAGTGAATGTGAGACTAACAGGAGGTTTTTTTTTAGAATTCGGTCAATGTTAATATGAATAATAACATTCAATAAGTTAATAAATCTTACTTTAATCTTCAGAATTTAGTTCATGTGTTAATGTTAATTAGAGTAATGTGTTTTTCTGTTTATGAGACCAGTTACTGTGAAAAAAAACTTGTTGAAATGGAGAAAATAACGTTTTTATCTGCATTTCTTTCAGAATTGTGGAATTAATTATTATTCATTTAAAAGAAGGTATAAAAGGTAGAACTATCGGTATCGGCCGATATCACTCTGAATAATCGGTTATCGGTATCGGCTCAGAAATTTACTATCGGTGCATCTCTAATAATAAAATAACATAATATTATAATATTTTATTTATAGTAATATATGGTTATATATAATATATAAGCGTAATATACAGTGGGGTCCAAACTTCTGAGACTCCATTGGATTTTTATACTTCATTTAAAATTGTAAGTAAACAGAAGGTTTTAGAAATTTGAAATCTTTAAAAACAAAGAAAATACATTTTCAATACCTTGAATATTTATTATTCAAGATTCTGCGCTAGTCCTAGGTCCGTATTTAAACGTAAGAAAATGTGTGATATTGACCATGTTAACTGCTTTGTACAAAAGCTCAGATTTTCCTCCTCATGTCTAATCTCTTCTGGTGACGCACGTGTTCAGAAGACACAACATTGGATTTGATCTAAAATGGATTGTGGATCATCAGTCCATGCTGCTCGAGTGCATACGGTCGTTAAAGCGAAAAGGGGACGTACCGAATACTAAGAAACTCTGAAATTCATGTAAAAAAAATTCTTTTTTAAATCTACTTTTCACTCAAGTTGTTGTCAAGAATATAATTTGGAAAGAAAATCGTTGTATTAAATTAGAAATTAATGCAAAATTGAAGCATTTTCACTAGTGCTCTGAGACTTTTGGACCCCGTTTTATATGCTGACTGGCCACTTTAATAGGAACACATCACCCCAAATCATTCATACAGTTATCCATACAATCATTTGGGAATCAGTGAGAAAACAAACAAACAAACAAAAAAACTTCAGAATTGGGGGAAATGTGATGTGTTGGAGCCCGACGGGCTGGTTTCAGCATTTCAGGAATACTGCTGCTCTCCTGGGATTTTCACACTAACAGTGTGTAGAGCATTTTATGTACATCACATTACATTTAGTCCAATGTCAAAGGGCCCTGACAAAAAAAAAAAAAATCAGTTTCATGACCAATAACTCAGCGACTCCTCTTAAATGTGTTCATTTTTCAGCATCTATCAGAAAGATACATACTGAATGCACAATGCAATCTTTAACCGTTCAGCTTCAGTGATTCTGTGCCCACTGTACCTTCAGATTCCTGTTCTTGGTGGACAGGATTGGAACCCGGTCTAGTCTTTTGCTGTTGTAGCCCATCTACCTCAATGTTTGACATTCTGAGATGCGTTTCTGCTCAGCATTGTTGTACAGAATGGTTATCTGGTTATGTCAGCTCAAACCAGTTTGGCCATTCTCCTCTGACCTTTCTCATCAAATAGGCATTTTCACTGTTCACTCTTACATCGGCGATGAAATAATCACTGATAAATTCGGTGAGTTCTGCCGTGTTGGCTATATTTCCTGTCATTTAAAATCGCGTCCACTGTCATCAGTACAGAGTGTGTAAGCGCTCTTCGCATTAATGAGGATGATGTGTTGGGACGGGTAAATTTAGTCAAAAATCCCATACATTTTGACAACCTGTATGTGCTTATATACTGAATTCATTAGGCTTATATCTATTTTGCTATGGCATTCCACAACTTGAATAAAACCTGGCCTTCTACTGTATATGGAAGGAAACCACACATAGCTATTAAGGTTTTAGACATCTTTAGAGAGCCGGTTTTTACATCTGTGTTTAGGAAACTGGCTCGTTATTAAACATGATCTTTGCAGCAGGACTATACAAGATTTCATCGTTGTTTGGTGAAATATATTGTACATTATTAATGGTTTCTTAAAACAGAGTTCTCAAAGTATATTAAATTCAGTTTTGGATAAAAGCAGTATTTTTTTGTTTTCCAGAATTCAGCCATAGTGAAATCTAAGAAATTTTCCCAGAATGCCACACATATTGTGAGCTTACTATTATAAGCTTCTATCTAGGTCCAGAATGAATGGGAAAGAACCTTATGACACTAACATCACGATATTTCTACAGCGTTTATTCAGACATGTTGTTTGTATGTTTGTCTCTATACATTCTTATTCCTGTTACATGTTAATGTGCTAAAATATTGCCTATATGATACTGACCACAAGATGGGGTAACAGTAAATAGTAAGTTGAAACAAACCTCTTGTCAAATTTGCTGATGCTGCATCCAGTTTCCTAAACGTGTTGACTTTGACTAATCTAATAAAAAATTTTTTTATTATTATTAAGCGAAATATATTTTCCAGGTTGGTACTGAGATTGTACTGGTGTTTCTTTGGCTCTATGAATCTTTTATTGTGTCTTTAAATTGTTGAAATATTGAATAATTTTTTACAGACAAGCAAATAATAATAATCATCATCATAATAATCATAATAATAATATAACAAAAAATAGTACATTCTTTAATTTAAGTGTGGATAATCAGACTGAGTAATTCTAATGAAAAAGTGAACTTCAAATCAAGAAAAATTAAGCATGACTGAGTATAAATTGAGTCTCATATTTATAAAATATGTATTAAAGCCAGAAGCACTGTATTTACAAATTCTCAGCTCAGTTCTGATGAATTAATTACAGAAGATTTAATAGCTTAAAGAGATTTAGCAATTTTTTAAAATCATTTTGGACGATCTAATTCATAATCATTTACAGAATCAGCCAGGAGCTGGAACTAATTATGTAAGCTAAACACAAGTATAATCAAGTACATTCTTAAAAAATTATGTTAAAATCAGTCTCTTTGTTATTCTATGCGGAAACATTAATTTACTTAGAGAATGGTGTAAGCAGAACCCTGTTATGGCAAAGAACACTTAAGGATGCTAGTTATGTACACTGTATGGTCAGAAGTTTGTGGACACCTGACCATATGTCTTTGTTGAATATCCCATTCCAGATTTAGTTCCCCTTTGCTGTAACCTCCACTGTTCTGGGAAGGCTTTCCACTAAATTTTGGAGCATGGCTGTGGGGATTTGTGATCATTCAGCCACAAGGGCATTAGTGAGGTCAGACACTGATGTTGGATGAGGAGGTTTAGGGTGCAGTCGTTGTTCCAGTTCATCCTAAAAGTGTTCAGTGAGGTTGAGGTCAGGGCTTCGTGCAGGACACTCAAGAATTTGGTAAACCATGTCTTCGTGGAGCTCGCTTTGTAAACAGGGACGTTGTCATGCTGGAACTGGTTTGCGCTTCTTAATTCTAGTGAAGGGAAATTGTAATGCTACAGCAAACAATTTCATCCTATACGGTTGTTTGTTTCTAACTTTGTGGCAACAATTTTGGGAAGAACCACATATGGGTGTAATGGTCAAGTGTCCACATACATTTGGCAATGCTGTGTATTTGTTAAGTTATTTTCCAGCTTCCTTATTACTTGATTAGTTTGATCAATAAATGTTTAAGATGATCAAACTTGTCTACAGTGTTGTATTAATAACGCTAAATTAGCAACTGTTTCTTTCCAACCAGTCGGACCAGCTTGGCCTGTGTTTTGGCAGCTGATACTGTATGTAGCTGGTTAGAATGAGATGGACTTTTCAGCGGGGTTATTAATATATTTATTAATATTAATATATTCTTCCGCAAAAATAACAAGAGAACATTTTTAACTAATGTAAAATATCCTTAGAAATGTTTTCTTCATAAAAATTTTTGTCACGTTGACATTTTTAGATGAATCCGGAACGTTAGAGCTCGTCTTATTACCACCCGGATTTAATAGGACGCGGGACCAACTTCCTGAGTCGTTGCACGCGCGTAAGCTAGCTAAATAATACGGCTAGCTAAGGAACCCACCGGAGAGGATCAGTATTATCTGATCAAGCCCGTTTCTCATATTTCTGTTATTAAACAATTATTTCGACAATGGAGTCTATTTTAGAGCAGCAACGTCGCTATCATGAGGAGATGGAGAGATTAATGGACGCCAAAACAAAGGAGATGCTACACAAGAAAACGACGGTATTTATATCGGAGCTAGCCGGCTAATGTAGCTGATAGAAATGGAGTCCTTTCTGTTAGTATGAATGACTGCAGATAGTTGGGCGAACATGAATGAGTAACAGAAACCTATTTGGTATACGGTATGATAGTAAATATTTTGGTGTAGTCTGAAACCTAAGGTCTTAGCTGAATTGTTTTGGTGGGAACAGATAAACCTGTAGTAGGGCTGGGCGATATGATAAAAATAATATTATATCGCGATACTCGACACACTTCTACAATACACGATGCGTGTCACGGTTTATCATTTCGCTAACAAACTGTCTGCAAAACAGTAGTAAAATCAGTTAAAAGAGAAGTTAAACTGAGGTTGACCATACCTTTGTTTAATGCCTTTGAAGAAGATTAAGTAAATAAAACAAAAATGTAAAATTGACAGCATTCACTCAGCACCATTTAATGTGTGATTATTGAAACGTTAAATAAAATAAATAACCATACCAATGATATCTTAAAAAGGTAGAAAAGTGTATCTTGTATTAATCCCTCATGAGGAAATGAAAGTGTTAGAGAGGCATGATATTAAGAATATAAAATGCAAAATGCAAATACACTAAATACACTGTATGGCCAAATGACACTATATTTGGACACCTGAGTATGATGCCTGTATGTTTCCACAAAGTTAGAAGCACACAATAGTAGGCTATAGAAAGCCTTTGTTTGCTGTAACATTAGAATTTCCCTTCATTGGAACTAAGAAGCGCAAACCGTGTTCCAGCATGATAATGTCCCTGTGCACAAAGCGAGCTCCATGAAGATATGCTTAGTGAAGTTTGGAGTAGAAGAACTCGAGTGTCCTGGACAGATCCCTGACCTCAACCCCACTGAACACCTTTAGGATGAACTGAAACACAGACTGCATCCTAACATCATACTTCATCTAACATCAGTACCTGACTTCACGAATGCTCTTGTAGCTGAACGATCACAAATCCCCACAGCCATGCTCCAAAATCTAGAGTTGAGGTTATTATAACAGCAAATGTGGACTAAATCTGGAACGGGAAGTTCAAGAAGCATCTATGAGTGTGATGGTCAGGTGTCCACAAACTTTTGGCCGTATACAAGCAAGTGTATATAAAAGGAACGGAGGCAGAATTATAATACAGTCTGTCATACAGAGTATCAAACAATGGCTTCTGCGTGCACTGCACTATGTGAAACTGCTGAGCAATTGGTGACAAGACTTTAGATAACGCTTATTATATCCATTCCACCAGTCATTACTTGTGTGTCTGTTTATTTATTGCAGTTACGTGACCAGATTAATTCTGATCATCGTACACGAGCCATGTTGGACGTAAGTGGCTATATATTTATTTTTCTTTTATTTAACATTAATCGTGTTGTTTAATTGATCGCTTCGTATTTCATTAAGAAGACTGACTGGCTGTTTTTTCTTTATATAGAGATACATGGAAGTGAGTGCAAACCTCAGAGATGGATATGAGGACAAGGATGGGTAAGAAGAGTCTACTATCTTTTCGTTTCTCCTTCCACCTGTCAAAAATATGCAGATTAATGGATTGGTTATGCTAAATTGACCCGTGTGTGTGTGGTGCCCTGTGATGGACTGGCATCCCATCCAGGGTGTATTTCCACCTGGCACTCAGTAGGTACGTTTACATGCAACCAAATAATCCGTTCGTAATCAGATTGAAAACCCTTCGTGTAAACACCTCAGTTGTTTCCCCCGACATTTCGTTTGAATCCGAAGGGGTGATGTGGATCTGGAATAATCCGGTAAAGCCATGGAAACGCTTGAATTTCCTCAATAGGATTCAAAAATATCTTGCGCACAGCAGAACGCCACGACAGACACTCTACAAGTGTGCTGACGTTCGGGAAAATATGCAATACATGCGTAACCGGATATCTGAACGGGATCGCCGTGTTTATGGGACGCGTAAACGGATATCTGAACGGGATCGCCGTGTTTATGGGACGCGTAACCGGATATCTGAACGGGATCGCCGTGTTTATGGGACGCGTAACCGGATATCTGAACGGGATCGCCGTGTTTATGGGACGCGTAACCGGATATCTGAACGGGATCGCCGTGTTTATGGGACGCGTAACCGGATATCTGAACGGGATCGCCGTGTTTATGGGACGCGTAACCGGATATCTGAACGGGATCGCCGTGTTTATGGGACGCGTAACCGGATATCTGAACGGGATCGCCGTGTTTATGGGACGCGTAACCGGATATCTGAACGGGATCGCCGTGTTTATGGGACGCGTAACCGGATATCTGAACGGGATCGCCGTGTTTATGGGACGCGTAACCGGATATCTGAACGGGATCACCGTGTTTATGGGACATGTAAACAATACTTTCGGAATCTGCACTCGGATCAAGTACGTGCGCCCGTTTTTGTCAATTCGATTGAAAACATGCCTAGTATTCTTGGGATAATTCCCGCCTCCACCGACCAGAATAAACCGCTTACTGAATCCGAACGATTAACCGATATGTAACATCTTGGCTAGAACCGCGTTGACGACGTGTTTTTTTTTTTCTCTCTCTCTCTCTCTTTTTTTTTTTTCCTCCTTCTCCCCACTGCAAATTCTCCACACCAGTTTGAGAAAGGAAGAGCTGAGCGCCATATCCGGGCCAAATGAGTTTGCTGAATTCTATAACCGGCTGAAACAGATTAAGGAATTCCACAGGAAACATCCGAACGAGGTACTGCACCTTCACTCACTGGCACATCAGCAGTCATTATTATTATGATGATGATTATTACCATTATATATATTTGTTTTAATCAGAGGATTTTTCTCTCACATACACTTCTTCGTTTTCTACACAGATCTGTGTGCCCATGTCGGTGGAGTTCGAGGAGCTGATGAAGGCTAGAGACAACCTCAGCGAGGAAGCACAGAGTGAGTTACGGCTGCCTTTATGTTGGCGCGTGTCATTAATTGGATTTGCACTACGGCGGCTCTGACGGTAGCGTTGGCTGTCGTTCAGGGCACAGGTTAACGTTTCTATAGTAACTGCTCATTCACAGACACTTTGCAAAAACGATGGCAGACTTTAATTACACGCTCCGTATAACGAAGTGATCTTGCACAAGCAATCGTGCGGTTGTGCTGAATATTGGAACGGCTGTGATTTGGCATAGGTACAACACCTTCTATAAACGCGAAAATGTGTTTGTTTTATTTGTTTATTTTTGCTCCACTAGCAGAAATCCATCCCGCAGAAGCCACGTTCTTGTTATAGCACGTCGGCTGTTGGTGGTTAATTAGGTACTAGACAGTAGTAACTTAGTACTTCCTCTCTGGTCCTTTCTATCTAGCGTTATTTATCTAGATGGATTGTTGTACTTGACCCTATTTTACAAATCCTAGTTCTCTTGGAGTATGTATTATTTTTTTGTTTATCCAGACTTTATTATTCTGTTTTGTACAGATCTAGTAGAGTTCACTGATGAGGAAGGATACGGCCGCTATCTAGACCTCCACGACTGCTACCTGAAATACATCAATCTAAAAGGATCAGAGGTACGACTTTCAGCTCAGGTTTCTCCATCATGTGTTTTCTGTTTTCGTAAACGAGATGGACGTTTTATTTTTTAAAGGACTTAATGTCACGCTCTGTTTTTAGAAACTGGAGTACGTCTCCTATTTGTCATCCTTCGATCAGCTCTTTGATATCTCCAAAGACAGGAAGAACGCGGAGTATAAAAGGTGAGTCACTTTCATCATCTTTTTTTTTTTTTTTTCTTTTCCTCTGTTCTTTCTGTAATGGTGTACTATAAGCTGTGAATGTGTGAGTAAAAATAAAAAGTAAGAAAGTAATAGTTTCTGATCCTTCTAGTGTAATGAATAAAGCACAATGAGGCATGCTGTTCTAGGGAAATAATCCAAGATGATGGCCTGACACAAAGCGGAATTACTGTGGCCATATCAAAGTTGATTATTTTTCAATAAGTGCACATTTTATATTCCTTAGGTACTGGAGAGTAGCAACTTGTTACTTCCTCTGTTACTTCTTATCTAGCGTTAGTTGTCTAGATCGATTGTTGTGGGCAAATTCGAATTCATAATTGAACAACACATCACTTTATTTTTAAACCATTTATTGTTACATTCGATGTTGCAAAACAGGTTCCCGTTCACATTATTGCAGCTATAAACAGTCCACAACAACACCTGTGATGTTACCGAAAAACCTGAAAGCCTTCTGTCATGAAGATTTCCTTGTGGCAGAAAGCAGAATAACCGCTGACACTGGAGACTCCTTCATTAAGTGTTAAACAAACGTCACCTTGCAGAAATCTTCACCATGTTTTTACGTTTTTATCGGTTTATTATTACAGCCCCTACAGGATTTTGCGATTGCAGAAATGAATGCAAAATCAAGCAAACTCCTCAAATACTCAGAGGAGCTTGCAATTTATGTTTTCCGAAGATTCGGGCCAAGACGCATCATGTGACGTCCTCACAACACGCATTCAGCCAAAGCCCTCTTTGATTCACGTGCGTCAAACACGAGTACTTATAAGTAATTATTAAGTATAGCATAAGGTTATAAAAGTCCCTCTGAATGAGTCGTTACTATAGAAACACCCGCATGTTATAATGAATCCTCCGTAAATAACGAATACAAACCTGCGATTTGTGTTCCGTGTCCAGCGCTAACGTCCGAGTTGCGGTTAGAGAAAATTTCTCTGATGAAGCTGATTAAGTTTGTAATCATGTGACGTTCTGAGCAGGTATCTGGAGATGCTGCTGGATTACCTGCAGGGTTACACAGACCGAGTGAAGCCGCTGCTGGATCAGAACGATCTGTACGGGAAAGTGCTGATGGACTTTGAGAAGAAGTGGGAGAACGGCACTTTTCCTGGCTGGCCGGTGCGTTTGACTTAAACACAGAGAAACACTGCACCTTTTAAAATTGTGGTCATTGTACAAAGCCAGTGTATTGTGATTGATATATGCTGGATGGGCTGCTTTATTTTATCTTCGAAAATGGTTAATGTCTTCAAAACAAGGTTTATGTGACTAGTGGGTATCCTGTAATGGGGAAGTATTGTTTAATTTTTGCTGTGTGTAATAGAAAGAGGCTAGCAGTGCTCTGACCCACGCCGGAGCTCATCTGGACTTGTCTGCCTTCTCCTCCTGGGAGGTAAAGCTTGCACTTACTCTCACACACGCCCAATTTCTGTCAGTCTTTACATCCTTCAATGACCTTTATTTTTATGCATGACAATTGCACATGTATATCAGGATCCAGATCTGATCGAGACATATCTCAGAGGCTGTGATTACTGGGCGCTTTCACGTGTGCGGTGTTTGGTTTGTTTGAATCAAGCTGACCCTGGTGCGTTTCGTTAGTGCAGGTGAGAAAACACCAATCCCACCTGGACCAAAATAACCAGTCCGAGTCAGTCTGAGCAAGGCCGTCTCACTCCGGTTCCAATTGAACTGTAGCATGGGAATCAGTCCAGTTGCACAAATTGACCCAAGCATGACGTGTATTACAGGATGCGTGCGATTTTTTTGTTTGTTTACATTTTATTTATTTATTTATTTTCCTGCTGCAGAGCTGTAGCACTGCAGGAATGCCACAAGCTCTGGAGATTGCTTGTTTAAACAGAAAATAAACAGGAGATGTGGCCCACAAAATATTTTAAACGTTATTTATATTATTCAATAATGTACTGAGCAGAGTTGTTTGTTTATTATTTTTTATTTTATTTCAATAAATCATTTCAATGTGCTTTGTTTACTTTTTTTTTTACATCGCTTACCAATTAGTGAAGTTTTGTGAGTTTTCAGCCCTACACACCCCTTAGCTAACTTTTATTTTATTCATTTTTTTGATCATGTGCAATGAGAAAACAAACCAAAAGTATCACATTTTTGCTCTGATTAAGACTCGAATCTTGATCCCCGGGGGGTGAATGCTCATGCAACGGAATTTTTTTTGTGTGTGTTTGTTTAATTACAGGGGCATCACAATGCTTAGTGCTTTTGTGGCACTAAGTAATAAAATTCCATTTGAATTCCAGGGTGTAACACAAATCAAATGTAGGAATGGTCAAGGGGTGTGAATATTTATGCAAGGCGTTGTAGCAGTTGAGCTAATCAACCAGCAGGTGGCGACATCCGGACTATTTTATTAACAGAACATGTGATTGATTTTAGGAGTTGGCATCACTGGGTCTGGACAGGTTAAAGTCTGCTCTCATGGCTCTGGGATTAAAGTGCGGTGGGTAAGTGTCCGTGTGTGTGTGTAAACATTTCTTACCTGCAGCTGTTTTAAATCCAGTGGTTTATCCAAATTGTGCATATTCCGTATGTTTTCTGTGTTTAGCACACTCGAGGAAAGAGCACAGAGGCTGTTCAGCACTAAAGGGAAATCTCTGGAGTCACTGGATCCTTCCCTGTTTGCCAAAAACCCAAAAGCCAAGGGACCAAAGAAGTAGGCATTTCAAATGTTTGTTTGTTTTTTTAATTTCGAAATCCTCCTGTGTTTCAGTTTGATACATAGTATACAACATTCACGACAATCAACAATCTGTTCACAGAGACACAGAGCGTAACAAGGAGATCGGATTCCTGGAGGCCCAGATTTATGAATACGTGGAGGTTTTGGGGGTAAGGATGTGGATGTTTGGGAGATTTGCCTTTCTATTGTCATTCTATGCTACTGCTTATGCATAACTCGGGACAACACACGCTTTTGGATCACTTTTGGATGTAGTCTAATGTAGATCCCTGCTTGGTCCCCGCAGGAGCAGAGGCAGCTGACACACGAGAACGTCCAGAGGAAGCAGGCTCGGACAGGCGAGGAGCGCGAAGAGGATGACGAAGAGCAGCCCAGTGAGAGCGAGAGTGAAGACGAGGACAATGAGATCATCTACAATCCCAAAAACCTGCCGCTGGGCTGGGACGGCAAGGTAACTGCGGATCCGAGGAGTAATGCAGAAGACATGCTCGCTGGACCAATTCAGTAGCCTGAGCTCTGGGGACAAGCACATTACGTACAGATCAGAGTTTCAGCTTTCGTTTCCTTATATTTACATCTGGATGCGTTAAACAACTTAAAACACGCCACCTTCTGTACCACCCAATTTTTTGCTGAGCAAAAGTATAGGAACAGATTGCGTTAAAGTAAATAACACTTAATATGAGGTTGCATCAAGAAATGAGTTTTTATTTCGTATTGCTTTCCCAGGCTTGTACCACAGTTTTTTTCAGTTGGTGTTTGTTTCGGGGGTTTCTCTCTCTTCAGTCTCCTGTTCAGGAGCTGAAATGCTGCTCAACTGGGTTACGGTCTGGTGATAGACTTGGCCAGTCTAACCCCCTAATGATGAAATGAAAGCTGAAATTCTGATCTGTCGTCTCGTATTCACCTTTCGAAACCCAAATGTCTTAAAACAATTGCAAAGAATCAAATTGGCTTTGATGTTCCAATACATTCAGAGGGGACTGTATTATTGTATGTTGGTTATAAATAGATATGTATTACGGCGTGTTGTAGTTTTTATAATGCATGCTCATACCGAATTTATGTATGTATGTATGTATGTATGTATTTATTTATTTATTTTTCTCCTCTTTCTTTAGCCCATTCCATACTGGCTGTACAAGCTTCATGGCCTAAACATCAATTACAACTGTGAAATCTGTGGGAACTACACATACAGAGGACCCAAAGCCTTCCAGAGACACTTTGCCGTGAGCGCTTATTTCCTATCTTCCCTCACTGAAGCAGCAATATACTGCTTTTAATTTCAAATAAGTGATTCATTAAAAAAAAAGTCACCTAAAGAGATTACTGTGCTTTATTTCTGCTGAATATATCGCAGAGCTTATGGTGATACTGTAGAGTGTGTTCAGCTTTAGTGTTGTCAGGCAGCATAGTCGTGCTTCAGTTATAAGAAAGTTCTGTTATTTGTTCTATTTGGGGTTCAGTGTCTTGCCCAAGGACACTTCGGTATGTGGAGTCATTTGGGCCGGGAATCTAACCGCCAACCCTACGATTAGTGGACAACCTGCTCTACCACCTGAGTCACAGCCGCCAGTATTTACCTGCAAATTAAATCAAACGCAGCTGTTGTGTGTAATCTGAGATTATTGCATAATAAAAAATGGTTTCTGTCTCTCGCAGGAGTGGAGACATGCGCATGGCATGCGCTGCTTGGGCATCCCTAACACCGCCCACTTTGCCAACGTCACCCAGATCGAAGACGCAGTGTCCCGTGAGTCCAATCACAGACCGTTTCTGACTGTTTAAAATAGATACAAGCGTTTAACATGTCCCTGATGAAGGGGCAGCGTTTAGATGAATGTGTGTGTGGTGAAATATTGATCTTCTATTACAGACTTCCTGAATGTAAATTTGTTTCTCAGCCAGACGTAAAGTCAAATTTTAATGTCTGGTTACTCCCAGAAGGGAAAAGAGAGAAAATCTGGACTCTGTTTAAACGCTGGTACAGGAACATCGTGGATAGTTTTAACACCCGGTATCTGATTACAAACTGAAACGATTAGGCTTGGGTCTGTTTCACTACAACATGATCAAAGCATGCCATTCGCTGTGTGATGAAATCATACTTGGTTAGCAAGGCTTTAGGCAGACTGACCCAGTCAAAGCCCTCTTCGATTCACGTGCGTCGAACATGAGTACAGCTAAAAGGTCTCATTTACCAACGAACATCACTGTGAAATTCTGTGCAAAACGGATAGCAATTTCGCCAATTTCAGTAGTTTAGCACAAAAAATTAAGCAAAAAAAAAAAGAAAAGCCGCAGTGTTTTTGATGCAACTATCACAAAAAATTAGCCAGAAATGAGCCAAAGCAACATCTGACAGGTTTTCCCAGACCACCACCACACACTTGCAGTTACACTTAAATTGTCCATTTATAATAACTGAATGTTTAAGACACTCATGCTTATTGAAATGCCAGAAGGGGCATGTAATGAAGATTCCCGTCTTTTTTTTTTTTTTTTTTTCCTCCCTGTCTTTTAAATAGTTTGGTCAAAGCTGAAGTCCCAGAAGGCATTAGAGAGGTGGCAGCCTGACACAGAGGTGAGTTATTCCCTTACATCCACTAATCACAAAAGGAACTGATGGCTACTACAGGCCCAACCCCCCTTTTTTACCCTCATCGTTTATTTTTTCCCCCGCCACCTTTCTGCCCTCTCTCTCTTTCAGGAGGAGTATGAGGACTCCAGTGGAAATGTGGTCAACAAGAAGACGTATGAGGATCTGAAGAGGCAGGGGCTGCTTTAGATCATCAACTAAAGATGCCATTTCAGAAAGACATGCACCGTAGAAAGCAACCTTGAGAACCCCTTATGGTTTTTTTTTTTATCCTCGGGTTTCTATTACTATTCGTATGTACCTTTTGAAAATACATTTGTATGTTTTTATTATTAGAATATTCTCCATTGTGCATTCTGTAAAAAAAGAAAAGAAAAAGAGACCGGTATTCATTTCGTTATTGAATAAATCTTTTTGTCAGCGTGTGCATTGTTTTTGTGAAACAGAAAAATATATACTCATGTTATCAATAAGGGTATCTATTACAGACTTGGATATAGACTGCATTTTAAATGAAGGACTTTCTGACTTATTGCTTTGGACTGCTTAATGGTTTTTATAAACTTATTAATTAGCTAGCTACCAAAACATACCCTTCATTACACTGCCATAATAACCAACACGCCGTATACCACATTAAGTATACATTATATAAAATGACGGACTGCTTCATCCTATAAGTGCTTCATCCTTTATTATTGTGAAACATCTGCAGGATAAGTTAGTTCCAGTTACTTACAGTCCTTTCTGAAAGTATTGGAACAGTGAGGCCCATTCTTTTGTTTTTGTTATACACTACATTTGGGTTTGAGATCAAAAGATGAATGAGAATTTCAGCTTTCATTTCCAGATATGCATATCTAGATGTGTTAAACAACTTGGAACAAGGCACCTTTTGTACCAGATCATCCAATTTTTAGGTGAGCAAAAGTAATGGAACAGATCATCTTGAATGACGCTTTTTATTCGGTCGCATCAAGCCGATGACCCATTGACGTCGCCATACTGTTTCATCTTTCTTTTGTGATGCTTTCCCAGGCTTGTACTGCAGCTTCTTTCAGATGTTTGTTTTGGTGGGTTTCTTTCCTTTCAGTTTCCTCTTCAGGAGGTGAAATGCTGCTCAACTGGGTTAAGACCTGGTGATTGACTTGGCCAGTCTAAAACCTTCCACTTTTTGCCCTTGATGAAGTCCTTTGTTGAGTTGGCAGTGCTTTCTGGGTCGTTGTCTCGCTGCATGATGACGTTCCTCTCAGTTAGATTGGATGCATTTCTCTGTAAATTGGAAGACAGATTGTTTCTGTAAACTTCTGAATTTATTCTGCTGCTACCCTCATGAGTTTCATCATCAATAAAGATTAGTGAGACTGTTCCAGAAGCAGCCATGCAAGCCCAAGCCATGACACTACCTCCACCATGCTTGACTGATGAGCTTGTATAGTTTGGATCATGAGCAGATCTTTTCTTTCTTCACACTTTGGTAGAGGTTAATTTTGGTTCCAGAACTGTTGTGGCTCATCTCCGTGTTTCTTTGTGAATTCCAATGTGGCTTTCTGATTCTTACTGCCGATGAATGGTTTGCACCTTGTGATATGGCCTCTCTATTTCTCCACTTGAAGTCTTTTCCAAATGGTAGATTGTGATGCCTTCACCCCTGCCCTGTGGAGGCTATTGGTGGTCACTAACTGTTGTTTTTGGGGTTTTCTTCACAACTCTCACAATGTTTGTCATCAACTGCTGTTGTTTTCCTTGGCTGACCTGTTCCATGTCTGGTTTTTAGTACACTAGTGATTTCTTTTATTTTTCCAGGACATTCCAAATTGTTGTATTGCCTATGCCCAATATTTGTGCAATGCCTCTGATTTCCTCTCAGCTTCTAAATGGCTTTCTTTTCTACCATAGACAGCTCTCTGGTCTTCATGCTGGTTTATCTTTTTTAACAACAACTGCAATCTTCACAGGTGAAACCTAGTGCTCAAACCACGAGTAGATTTTCAGAGCTATTGATTCCTTAAACAATCAATATAACATGGCACACCTGGGCAGCAAGAAAGACCTATCAGTCACATGTTCCAATATTTCCGATCACTTGAAAAAATGGGTGGGTTTAAACAAAAGGTGCCATGTTATGTTGTTTAACACATGTAGGTGTAAATATATAACAGCTGAAAATGTCATCGCCGATAACTTATAACTTAAATATAACATATAACTTAAATATAATATAACTTTTCCATCCATTCTCTATACTCCTGGGTCGCGGGGAACCTAGAGCCTGTCCTAGGGAGCATGAGGCACAAGGTGGGGTACACCCTGGATGGGGTGCCAATCCATTGCAGGACACAATTTCCCATACTGTATGAACGTGTTTGTGATTGTGCCCTGCGATGGGTTGGCACCCCGCCCTGTGCCACATGCCCCTTGGGACAGGTCACAGGCTCTGCGCAACCCAGCTCAAGATAAGTGGCACAGAACGTGGATGGATCTAAAACTATTTAATATGAGAGATATACAACAGAAGAAATGAGGATGGGGCAAATACTTTTTCACAACACTGTAATCTCTGTTCGTTAGGAGTAAACATTAAACCCTAGACTATCAGAGGATTGTTGATTGGAAGATCATGAGTTCAAATCCCAGAACTGCCAGTTGCTGCTGCTGCTGCTGGGCCTTTAACTGCTCAGATGTAACACCTCTGGTGTTTATTGACAAAAAGCTCTATTTTGGTTTCATCTGACCATAGAACCCGATCCCATTTGAAGTTCCAGTAGTGTCTGACAAACTGAAGATGCTTGAGTTTGTTTTTGGATGAGAGTACAGGCTTTTTTCTTGAACCCCTTCCAAACAACTTGTGGTGATGTAGATGACTTCTGAGTGTAGTTTTGGAGACTTTCTGACCCCCAGATGCAACTCACTTCTGCAATTCTCCAGCTGTGATCCTTGCAGATTTTTCCTTGGAGATTTTTCGGCCACTCGAACCATCCTCTTCACAGTGCGTTGAGACAGTATAGACACACGTCCAATCTCAGGTTGATTCATAACATTTCCAGTTGACCGGAACTTCTTAATTATTGCCCTGATGGTGGAAATGGGCATTTTCAATCCTTGTGCTATTTTCTTATAGCCTCTTCCCATTTTGTGAAGCTCAACAACCTTTTGCTGCACATCACAGCTATATTCATTGGTCTAACCCATTGTTATGAATGACTAAGGGAATTTGGCCTGTGTGTTACCTCATATTTCTACCCCTGTGAAACAGGAAGTCATGGTTGAACAATTTCCTGTTCCTAGTCACCCAGATGTACTAAAAATGTTTAAATATCGATGGGAATATACTTCAAATATATTTTTCTCTCATGAATTCATAGTGGTGCCAATAATTGTTGCACACCTACATTTAACTTTTTTTTTTTTTTGATAAACCTGTGCTGTGTTTGCAATTGTTTGATATCCACGAGAACAGAGTATTTTTGTGAAATTTTTGAACAAAAGATAATTTGACAAGAAACTGACAATTTTTCACAGCCTTCTTTGCTCATATTTACCAAGGGTGCCAATATTAGTGGATGGCAGTGTATCTGTGAATCATTTCTTGCCCTGTTGGGTTTCCAATCAGTCTCAGAGTTAACATCATAACATGATCATTTGGATTAATCAGAATGTTTCTGATTGCTGTGATTTGTTTACCATCTAATTCAGGGGTGTGAAACATACGGCACCCGACCCGATAAAGGTGTTCAAATCCGGCCCATCAAATGAATTATCGATCCATGTTCCAAATCAAAATCGATTTTGGCGAACACAATTGAATAATAGGATTTTTAGGAAAAAAGATCTAGTCTCTGTTATTCTTCAATATGTAAATCTTTATTAGCACGCTAAACATTTGGTGCTGTAATCACAATTAATTTAGGGGTTTCACAGCAACTGGAGTAAATATTGCAATATGCAATCACAAATTTTACATTATTTGGAATTTATTTGGATAATGAATGCAGTCTGTTCGTTTGTTGTGTAGGTGCGTTGAGAATATACTTTTCAGATAAGTAACACATTCATGAGGAGTTGTTGATGTATTTATTAATGGTCTGTATTAATCGGGGTTCGAATTCTGCCTCTGCCCTGTGTGCATGGAGTTTGTATGTTCTCCCCGTGCTTCTGGGGTTTTCACTGGGTTCTCCGGGTTCCTCCTCCAGTCCAAAGACCTTTGCTGTAAGCTGATTGGCATTTCCATATTGTCTGTAGTGTGTGAATGGGTTGACACCCTGGACAGCGTGTCCCCTGCCTTGTGCCTGTTAGCTAAAGCAAACTGTTGATGATTTAAAGCCATTTAGAATAGCCAATCCACCTACTGACAAGATTTAGGAGGTGGGAGGAAACCGGAGAACCCGGAGGAAACCATGAAAAACATGCAAAATTCTACACAGAAAGTAACAAGAGCTCGGGGAGCCTGGAGCTGAAATGCTAAGTGCACTAAGTGTTTAATGATTTATGACTGTGTGTTTAGTTTCTGACTGAAACTGCCAACTCCTCAGCGCACAAACACACACACACACACACACACAGAGGAGACAGCTCGTTTTATAGTGCTGCGTTTTGGTTATGCAATAAAGTGGATGAGCTTTCAGCACTCCTTTGTGCATTGCCTTGCTGCACTGAAACTGCTGACAGCAGCTGCAATCTTTCCCACAGCCATGCCAGCTCAGGCAGAATTGTACTGGAACTCAGCATAACGGATAAATTCAATCATATTCTCACTAAATATGGTGTGAACACCTAACTAACCCCTAAAATGCCAACCCCACATTATCCTTAAAAAAACCTATTCTGGCACTTTGCTTTTCTAGAACTTAATTAAAAGATCTTGTATGGTAGCACTACTTGTATTGTTCTCCGCTTGATATATCGCTTTGCTTGTATTTCCTCATTTGTAAGTCGCTTTGGATAAAAGCGTCTGCAAAATGAATAGATGTAAATGTAAATCTAGCGTATCTTTGCTAGTCGTAAAACAACATTAATCTCTGATTAGATTCCGACAATTAAAGCTAGGTGTTGGTTTTCAGTCTTTATTTATGAAACAGTTGAGTCCCTCACTATCAGCACATTAAGGTTACAAGGAAAGATGAGCTCACACTCTACCAGCAGAGTAAAACACGTTTTAAATCAGAGCTCCTAATAAAAGTTATATAGAGACAGCCTATAAAATAAGAAGAGTGCCCTAGTAACGTTAGCCCTAGTAAATCTCATCAATGTTCAGACAGAGGTCAGAGGGAACAATAAACCTTGTTCATCAAACCATGCTGAATACAAAACGAAACAGTAGGTTTATAGGGTTTGTGCTAAACATGACAAAATCGAATCGTTCATCGTTCATCGGTTTGTTCCAATCACAATAGCCACTGCTCTTTCTCCTTACTAAATTGTTCAGCCCACTTCTTGGTGAGCTCCAGGTATAGATCAGGCTCATGAGGCTTGTAGTCCAAATACAGACGAGTAGCGGTCTTCTTGGGTACGGCTCTTTCGATCTGTGTCCCTTCGTGCCACTCGTTAAATGAAGTGATTGTAATGATGTCCGGCCTCACCGACAGCGCTGCCTGCAACGAGGTCTCATAATAGCGTCCGTTGACTCGGTTCCGCGTGTTGTGGTTGTTCCACGGCCGAACAGCTGTGTCTATGTAACCGGGCCCAGCGCTGGGCAGGAAAAGCAGGTTGTTTCCATCGCAGAAATCTTTGATGGACTTCCAGTTCTGATGAGAGGAGCCATATGAAAAGCCGTTGGACGCAAAATAGGTGTACATGCCATCGAAGCCGCCTGCCAGGATGTCGTGCTTGTGACGTTCTTCCACAACAAGGCCGATGAAGATACCATCGTAAGGCGTTCCTCTCAGGCTGTGGGAGCCTTGCTTGGTAAGTAACTCCGCCCAGGATTCAGACGGGGTCAGGTACGAGTCATACACATAGAACAAGGGGAGGATTCGCCCTGTGCTGGACTTGAATCTGTAGAAAGCATGATGATTTCCATATCTGTGTGGAAACCCCCCCCCCCCAAAAAAAGATGCAGCTTTATTAATATTATTTCCAACTGCATTGCCGCTATATACACATTTGTATAGTCCAGTGAAATCTGTTCGTTTTTCTTAAGAGGTCCCAAGAGCACGTATCAAGAGAGACCCTGTAGAGTCGAGTACGGCTTGCATATTAATCTTTATAATTAACAAGTGGTCTTCAGTGGTGTCCTAGATTTATTTCGCAATGAAATTCTGAGCTGACTTTTTTTTTTTTTTTTAGTTTCCTACATTACACACAACTGCTGCTGCAGTGGGATTTTACCCTTGCTTCGTCTCTACTTAAAGAGAGCGATGCAGCAGCGCTTTAGTCTTTTAGTCCAGCACTCTTACCTCCCAATTTGTACACTCTGCTCAAACAGATCAGCTTCCAAAGCTTCAATGCTAATACCACCGTCAATGCCGTTGCGCTCGTCATCGCGTACATCATTAACTGGCCGAGCCGAGTCTGATGTGACTCAGTGGGATGGAACTTCTGAGTCTAGTGTTTGCTGACTGAACATCGCTGGAAAATGGTGAGTGAGGAAAGAAACTCTTGCTTTGGTTTTTAGGCGCTACCAGTGAAACCTGACCGAGCGTTATCGTTTATGTTTAAGATTGTGGATTTTTTTTCTCTCTTATTAAATAAACTCCGCTGTGACTGTGCTAGAAGTTTTTTCCGCTGTGATGTCCATGGTTGTGACGTTCACAACCACTGACGTCTCATAGAAATCATGAAAATACAGTATCGAGAAACAAATTAGCACCAGAACCTCTAAATGCATCACGAATGATTTCAAAACAAAGGAAAAGGAGTTCTGCTTTAAATGTAGATTAATTGCTGATACTTGTTACCCTCAGTCTGTGTTCAGATTTCTTTGGCAGATGGCGTGCACAGAGGGGTGCCGAGAGATTGGTTGTAATATCGGAGAACTAGGAATTCAACACTCAGATTATACCAACCCAATTTCCATCCATCCATTTTCAGTACCGCTTATCCTACACAGGGTTGAGGGGGAGCCTGGAGCCTATCCTGAGGAACTCGGGGCACAAGGCGGGGGACACCCTGGACGGGGTCCAGACCCATCGCAGAGCACGATCCAACTCAGTTTCTTTTTGTAAAATGTCTAGATGAATAATTTTCTAAACTCTTTGTGCGACCTTCTTCAGAATCTGGAATGATGCATCAGAGGCAAGGTTGCTAAACATACCAATAGTTAACCAATTAAAAAAAAACATCTCAACGTAGGCTTATAGCAGTATCCTCTATCCAAAGGCGTGTTTCCATGATATGAATAATATATCAAAGATACGCATTCCCTCTCATTTTAAAGACTTTAAAAATATGAACAATAAAAAAAAACTATTGCTCCTCACCTAAAAGGTTATGAGTAGGAATTATCTGACCTTCTGACCTGTGCTGTGTTGTGGCTCGGATGTTTTGACCTACTTGTCGATGATGTATTTGATGTTGTCATGCACGCTGAGGTCTGTCCGCTCTCGGTAAGGCTGGATGTGAAACGCCACCTAGAATCAGAACACAGGCTGATGAGAAATCCTTGCATTGTTGAACATCATGCAACACAAAATGGCCCCAAAGAGCAGATCCAGGTCAGGTTTCTGCAGCACTAACAATGAGCCCCCTATATTCCTGGATTGAGATTGAACCAATAGTCCTTGCTAAAATGAATGGTAAACAATGGCATAGCTGTAGGTGAGACCCCGAAGATCCGACCTGCACTGTGTGAAAGTAGTGCCACTAGAGAAACATGCAAACAAGCATACATTTTGATCAATAGAATTTTTTTTTACTTATTTACTTTTTAATAGATTTCATAGTAATGGAATAGAAACCATTGAGATTTATGTAACTGAATTGATTTTTCTGAAGGTGCTTTAACTCTGAAGAATACAGTCCATTTTTCCAGGTCAGGAAATTGCAAGGCAGTCCTTTTCCACATGTGAAGATGAAGAAAGAGGAAAGAGGAAAGCCTGTACAGTCACATACAGTAGTAGCTTGTGCTTGGACTGTTTAAGTTATAGTACAGCAAATTCTAGTCAGGTTGAGTAAGAACCAAGTCAGCAATTTTAGGTTATCTACAGTATGTTCCTCTTGGCTGAAAAAACTCAGTTGGGAGAACGTTAGACTAAAGATCTAAAGGTCCCTGAACTAATCCTGGGATTTGGCAATGAATTCCAATTACAACCCCAATTCTGAAAAAGTTGGGACAGTATGGAAAATGCAAAAAAAAAAAAAAAAAAGAACAAAAAGAGTCATTCGAAAATTCAGTTCACCCTGCACACATTAAAAACAAATTATTTTTGAAAATATACACTCATTTCAAATCTGATGACTGCAACACACTCCAAAAAAGTTGGGACAGTCGACTGTTTACCGCTGTGTAATATCACCTTTTCTTTTAATAACACTTATTAAGAGTTTGGGTGCTGAAGACTCCATCTGGTTAAGTTTAGCAAGCGGAATTTTCCCCCATTCATCCATTATGCATTTCTTCAGCTGCGCAACTATATGGGGCCTTCGTTGCCTTATTTTGCACTTTTTAACGTGCCACACATTCTCAATCAGAGTCAGGTCAGGACTACAGGCAGGCCATGCTCGCACCCGCACTCTCTGATTACGCAACCATGCGCTTGTAATCCGGGCAGAATGTGGTTTGGTGTGGTCCTGCTCTGGATGGCAGCACATGTTGCTCCAAAATGCGTACATATCTTTCTGTATTAATGATGCCCTCACTGATGTGCAAGTTACCCACGCCATGGGCACTGACACGCCCCCATACCATGACAGATGCTGGCTTTTGGACCTGATGCTGATACCAGCTTGGATGGTCCTTTTCCTCTTTGGCCCGGAGAACACAAAGGCTGTTTTGTCGAAAAACTATTTGAAATGTTGACTCGTTGGACCACAAAACACAATTCAGTCAAAACACTACTGTCCATCTCAGATGAGACCGAGTCCAGAGAAGTCGGCGGTGCTTCTGGACAGTGTTGATGTATGGCTTCTGCTTTGCATAGTAAAGCTTTAACTTGCATCTGTGGATGCAGCGGCGATTGGTGTTAACTGACCAAGGTTTACCAAAGTATTTCCGAGCCCATGTCAGGATATCCATTACAGACTCATGACGGTTTTTAAGACAGAGACGTCTGAGGGGTCGGAGATCATGTGCATTCAGAAGTGGTTTTCAGCCTCGCCCTTTACGCACCGAGATTTGACCGGATTCCTGGAATGTTTTAATTATACTGCACACTGTAGAAGGTGAAATGTCCAAAATCCGACCGATATGTCTTTGGGCAATGTTGTTCTCAAAGTGTTGGATTATTCACTGACGCATCTGTTGACAGATTGGCGAGTCTCGACCCATCCTTGCTCTTGAAGGACTAGGCCTTTTTTTGGAGGTTCCTTATATACTATGACTAGACGATTGTCTCACCTGTTTCACATCAACTTCTTATTTCAACTCCTCACATCGCTATTAGTCCTAAACTGCCCCGTCCCAACTTTTTTTTGAACGTGCTACATGCATCAATTTCAAAATAAAGGTTTATTTTAAAAACACTATGCAGTTGATTAGCTAAAACATCAAATACCTTGTCTGTATACATATTTTGTTTAAATACAAGTCAAAGTACATTTACAAATCACTGTTCTTATTAGCATTTTCCATACTGTCCCAACTTCTTCGGAATTGGGGTTGTATACTGAAAATGCCTTCTTAATCCCTGGCCATTCTGATATCTGTCAATCATCAAAACATCAATATATGCTTGTGGTCAGTCTGTAGAAACTACCATTTTAAGCTGTTCTGGTTCTATGATGTAATGGTTAGCACTCTGGACGCTGAATCCAGTGATCTGAGTTCAAATATCAATAGGACCTGCAAACATACTCTTGTGGCAAGTACAAAAATTGTCTCAAAGTGTAGTTTGTGTATGGCCTGAGTAGGATCCCCAGTGGACATAAGATGTGCACCTAAACAACAGTTGCTTGTCATCTAGTAGGCTACAACGTCATAACTACCAAAACATATGACCAAAAGTTTGTGGACACCTGGCCATCACACTCATATGTGCTTGTTGAACATCCCATTCCAGATTGAGTTCCCCTTTGCTGTTATAACAACCTCCACTCTTCTGTTAAGGCTATTCACTAGATATTAGAACATGGCTGTGAGGATTTCTACCCATTTAGTCAAAAAAGCATTAGTGAGGTCAGGCTGAGGAGGCCTTACACACAGTCGGTGTTCCAGTTCATCCCAAACATGTTCAGTGGGGTTGAGGTCAGGGCTCTGTGTAGGCCACTCAAGTTCTTCCACTCCAACCTTGGCTACAGCATACAAAGAGATTCTAGACAATTCCGTGCTTCCAAATTTGTGTCAACAGTTGGCAACTACCCAACCTTCTCCATGAAGGATCTGTAATATCTTTATCTTAACTGCTGTCTTAAACCTTTACACCCACAATTTATTGATTGTCCAATAAAACGCTTGTCAGGAATTTATAATTGGCAGTCAATTAAATTAATGAATAATACACCTTTTCCAACATCCCATCTTGCCTGAACATTAAAAGCAGAGACATGAAAGTGCAATAACTCAATGAAATCAATCCTCTAGTAAAAGCTACTAATTGTTCCCTGGATTTAAAGTGGAAAAATTTTAATTTACTTTAACGAAAGAGTCATAAAAGAAAAAATACATCTGCCTCAAATCACATTAGCAAATTAGCACCTCTATATTATTATTATTATTATTATTATTATTATTATTATTTTTTTTTTTAACCAAGGAACCAACAATGCTGGCGCTAATGCTAACTAACAGCATTATTGCTAATCTCTCAAATGTTATCTAGCATGATAACAGATCATAAATACTAGTAGAATGCTAATCATCTGTCACTATGTAAACTGCATGGATAAATAAAGTGTACATTGCAGCAGATAATGAAAGATATTAGGTATTATTTCACTATAGGTTGTTAGGAATTTTGAAACTGTCTGATGCTAAAAACAACCTAATATCTTTAATTTCTATGATTATAGAGAAATGTAATGATGTGCAGTATGATTGAAAATGTAAGTATAAAGTAGAGATTTTTCTTTTGAAGTTTTTGAAGTATTAGGTGAAAGAAATACTCAAGTACAGTACAAGTACCAAATTAATCATTGCTGTAAAACAGCATTGTTAGTTACAACAAATACATCACTGCCACTGTTGCCAACTATTTTCAGAGTAAGGTAGTTAAAGCACAGACAAATAGTGCACTGTCAAGGATGATCAGTGATTGATCACTGGGAAGAATGGTGATCAGTGATTGATCACTGGGAAGAATGGTGATCAGTGATTGGTCACTGGGAAGAATGGTGATCAGTGATTGGTCATTGGGAAGAATGATCAGTGATTGGTCATTGGGAAGAATGGTGATCAGTGATTGGTCATTGGGAAGAATGGTGATCAGTGATTGGTCATTGGGAAGAATGGTGATCAGTGATTGGTCATTGGGAAGAATGGTGATCAGTGATTGGACATTGGGAAACAATAGTGATTGGTGATTGGATATTAGGAACTATGGTGATCAGTGATTTGTCATTGGGAATAATAGTGATCAATGACGAACAATGGTGATCAGTGATTGGTCACTGGGAAGAATGGTGATCAGCAATTGGTCATTTGGAAGAATGGTGATCATTGATTGGTTGCAAGCGCCACACGGTCAGGCCTTACAAACACTGATGGTGAGTGGAGCAAACCTGCTTTTTCAACTTGTATATCAGCATCTGCGATCTGAGCTGGAGAGCTGTATTGAGTTCAGGACAATCACTAACATGATTTTTAAAAAAGGTGCTAGATTTGCTGCTGGGCTCTTTTTTTTTTTTAATTAAAGTCGCTAAAGGGTTTAAAAGTCGCCAAATCTAGCGGCAAAGTTTCTAAGTTGTCAACACTGATCATTGCATTACTATATGACACACATCACTGTGCACTGACAGAAATGTTTATGTTGGAGTCCTTGCAAAGCCATAAAGAAGAAATGGTACATCTGATCACAAGTTGAGTCCAATATTAAATTACTAGAGAGTATACAAACTGTTTTTTGTGGTGTGTGCGTTCTTTAAGACTCAAATGTTTTTGTCTTTACATTACAGTGGTTATTTATGGCGAGCCTGGTCGATTATTGATCTGACCTTAAAGAGTTTCTTAGAGAGAATGAGCTACAGGAGCACTATTAATGTATTATCTAGGGGCACTATCTAATAACTGTACACCATCAAAAAAGCTTTTGTTCTGAGGAATGGGCCAGAAAAAAAACCCTTCATGTGCAGTATGGTAAAAAGCACCACATGTTGACTTTAGATAATAATAATAAGAAACGTACATTTTAGAGGACTTTTAGCTGCTTTTTCTCTCTAAAATGCTATGCGTTATATTTTGTGACGTTGAATTATGTGTACAGTGTTTCTCCAAGTAATTAACTTTAACAACTCTTGTGTACCTTGTTAATGTTTCACACCGTATGTGCACATGCATGTATACCACACTTAATTGGTGCTGTAGAATCATCATAAAGACATGAGGAGCTTGTAATGGGATTTTATTTGGGAGTTACATTGTTGGACCAATTCCTTGAGTCTGTACCCAGGACTCATTGAGGAAGGGTGTCATCAATGCAGATTTACTTTACAGACTGACAAATTCCCTCCTAACTGTGAGCTGATTGCGCAGTTCTAAATACCCCTTGCATAAAATGTTTACATAACAGGAGATATAGAGACATCCCTGTCCTTACTTATTTATGTTGATTTATACAACAGTGCTGGTGAATGATCAAATCTGATTGGTCAGAAGGTGTGCAGAAGGTGGTTATTTTTGTGTTACGGCTCGGGCAGTAATTCCGGCTGTAACATGAGCGATAGGTTTATATCAATGCTCCAGTGAATGAAAAACGGTGATGTCATTTAACAAAGACAAACACAGTGTTTTGTAACAGTTCGTTTTCAACCATAGGAAAGTCTTCAGGACAGTAACAATTTCTCAGTAACATAACAAGCCATGTTTTTGTTTTGTTTTTATTTGATTAACTTCAAGAGGAAGAAAAAAAAGAGATGTTGGACATTCCTCAGCCTTCAATGTAACTATAAGTGGCTCTAAGTATGACATGTTATTCATTAATTTATTACAATTATAATAGTAAACATTGGCAAATAAACATGTGGTTATGTAATAAAACATATTGAGACGTGGTGCTATTGGGAAAATAATCGAATAAATATAATAAATAAACAACTTCAGTTGCTTCGTGTTGCTTCGTGTTATTTCCTGTAACAACACACCCAGTTGTGTTTATTCGTGTATGTTTTATTTAATAGTGTTTCTGTAGTTTTGCTGCTTCTTTCTATTTTGGTAATTATTTTTTAAAATTCTATTTACCTTTGTTGGAGGCTTTCCGAGGACCACAGAGCCGCTAGAAGCTACGAACCTCTTAACTAGCTTTGTCATGTTCTCTAATGCGAGAGATCTCTAGATCAGTGACAGGAAAATACAAACCAGGGATCCCTTTAAATATACTAAAGGGGGGAAGGGGAAGTGGGGGACACCCACTGATTTTCCACTGTCACTGCTGAAATGTCCTTGCAAACTGTTTCCATGGCAATAATTTTTTTTTTTCTACGTCCTTGCTGTTGCTTGTAGTTGTAAAGGATGAAATACAGTTCAATCTGGCTTGCCTTCAGGTCCATGAAGGCCACAACAGAGATCTAAAAAAAAAAAATGCCAAAATGCACAGTGTCATGGATTGGAACTCTGCGGTCAGAATCTGTCGATCTCTTCCCGTCTTACTCTCTAGACTTTTCCTGTCTTTCCGTCTCACTAACTGCTTCTTTATTTATGGGTGTGAAAGCACAACGCTCATGTCATGGTACACGACAGACGGCCGTGCTCTCCTAAAGCATTTTGCTTTGACACATGTTTACCAAATTAAAGGTTTCGGTTCTCCCTGTGTGTCCGTGGAATCGTCTTCCAGTTCGGCAGGGATAAGCTCTTTCATCACTGTGCTTTCAACACACTTTCTTATGACAGTATGATCTTTGCAATGCCTATTCCCAACACATTTCAATTTACAGTTCATGCTAATTCAATGACCATGGGGTGCTATAAGGTCATTTGTGGGTAATGAACTGTTTTGGTACATGGGAATGGGACATTTTATTAATTGTTCATTGTAACTTTTTAGAAAATAATCATACATTCACGTTTAGGATTATCCTAAATGCATCTTTTAATAACTTAAAAGATTTCTGTCCTTTTGTTTTATCACTGAGGACAATATTGCTGTATTTTCAAAGTATTTTTTTTTTACAATTGTATTATGATTTGTATAACAATTATACGGACAACTGTGAAACCAATTTTAAAATATATCATGCACGGATTATTAGTAAAATAATATACTGCCAGAAAAAGATGTTCAATATGGTTGAAATGGGAGTAAAATAGCTTTTTCAGATTTAAATGAGTTCATTTTAATATCGAATTTTATAAATACGATGAATATGTCGGTTCATTTCTACACTAGTTAATCGCCATTATTTTCTTGATTTCTTTGTCTTTTGTATTAATTGATTTGATTTGTTCCAACATCTGCATTGAATAAATGTTTTTTCCTTTATAAGCCTAATTATTTGTTCGTTCTCAAATCCCCAAAATGGAACCGGCCTGTCTAGTAAACAGCTATGTGGTCATCATAAATACTACAAAATATTATCATGAACATAATATAAGTTAAGAATAACATGCACTAATGTGAAATGTTCTACGATTTTTTACAGTGCCATTTTAAAAAGGTAAACATAAAAAAAAGAAGTGTTGTCGCTCACCAGTTACCTTGAGACTGTGCCTATGGGCAGCGTCCATTACGGAAGGCACCAGATCCTCAGTGGGTTCTCCGTGTTCATCTGCCACACCAGGCGGGTACCAAGAGAGAACGACTACACCTAGAAAATGATGATTAATAGTTCTGTATTTGTGTCCACTCTGTTTATTTAAGATCTGCATTATTTATTAACTTCTTGCATTTAACTTTGGACACAATAAACTAAAACTTCTGCATATGGACGCACACAACTCTATTATTTAAGGCCAAAAACACCATAACCGTTAACAAATTATATACAGCACAAAAGGCTAGTGAGAGACATTATTGGCTGAAATTCATTCATTGCTCTTGAGTAATGGCTTTATCCTAGTCATGGCCATGATGGATCTGGAGCATATCCCAGGAAAACTGGGTGCAAGGTGGCAATACACCTTGGATAGAATGCCAGTCTGTTCCAGAAAGTAGTGCCAATCCACCTACTGTGAGGAAACTGGAGAACCCAGAAGAAACACATGGGAAATGGGGAGAACATGTAGAGAAACTAAGCAAAGACAATAAACCAGGGAACCTGGAGCTGTGAGGAGGCACCACCAGGCCACCCATCACTGGCTGACAAAAAGAAAAAAAAAAGTGAAACCTGCTTACCTGCAGCAGCTGCTTCGATTTGCGCCATGTGTGACTCCAGTACATTGGGATCCCTCGAGCTGTAGGGTCCCAGCTCAGGGTAGAAACTCGATGCGATGTCCTCTGGTGGATTGTGCCTTCCTTTGGGGTGACTGGCAGCTATTTTGGGGTCCCAGTGAGGAACAAGGACATGGTCCCAATGGATGTAACCACGGTCCCCAGGCGGTGCACCATACCACAAATAATAGAAGATGTGAACATCATAGAAAATGCTGTGCTCGTGCCCAGCTTTGGACAAGACGATCTTGGTATCGCTTACGTCCACATGGTTAGGCGCAGGCCGCCGGTCCAGTTTCCCACCCACGAAGGGTACGAGCTCCATCCCTGGTGCAAGATCTGAGAATCCATCAGTGGGCTTGAGGGTCCGTAAACCCATCATGGTGCCGAAGATGAAAAGAGCAAAGAGGAAGAGGGCCACGCAGAACTTCCTGCGCAGGCGAGTCATTGCTGCTGTCTATGGTGCTGAAAGACTCAGACTTGAAATAATAATAATAATAATAATAATAATAATAATAATAATAATAATAATAAAGCGTGTTCAGTTCAAGTAAGGAATTGAGTTTGAGTTATTTCATTACTGTACATTGGTGATATACAGTGGTGATATAAAACTTGTTTTCACTTGCGTACACAGGGTACGAGTTATTTCGCACCTTATGTATTATGCCTATAAAGACTATGGATCCACGGACATGTTTGCTGCGTAAATGCGCTTCATGGAATCTATGGAAAAGAAAGTGAAACAGATCTTTATCTCATTCCTGTTAAATCCATCTCACTGCTGTTACATCCATCTCGTTTCAAAATGCCAGTTCGCCTTTTTCAACCTCCATAAGAAGAAAGGCAGGATTTTCCGGACTGCTCTTCATTTCCATCCCACGACTCCTCATTCCTTTGATGCTCCATCATCTGTTTTTGTTTCATCCGATTAAAAGCTGCTACAAATGTTTGCTTGTTTGTTTGTTTGTTTTTTTGTTGTTGTTGTTGCCTCTCTTCTTCCTCTTGCCTTTAATCTCTTTTGTTTTGAATGTATGCAATGACCAGCTGCATAAAGACTTCCGGTCCACTGGTGTATGAAGAGGATGGCAGGATTTTCTGCAGGTTTTTTTTTTGGTTTTTTTTTTTTGGCACGTCTATGGACCACAAGCTGAATCCCAAATGACTCGGTTCCCCCCTATTTAAGTGCACTTTTATAGGGTACTAAACAAAGGGTTCTACGCTCCATGTAGTGCACTTTATGTCCAATAGGAGGCCATTTGCGATCCCACCATGTTCTTGTTGCTGAAAAGAGGAGCCGCGTCACTGGTCCCTCATTGGATGATTCTTCTCTGGAAGGGGCGGGGCTTGAGCATAATAACATGGAAATGGACTTTATATTTATTTGAAGAGAAACAAACTACTAAGGAGCAACCTGTGGTGCTTATTATTCTTTAATACGGACTGTTAATTCTGTCAACAAATGATTATAGATTAGACATAACAGTGTATATACAGTGCATCAGTAATGATATGGAATTATAGAATTATATAAGACTTGCACAGTATGTAAGAACTAGCCTATTAAAGCTTTTCTGTTATTACCTACACCTCACCTAACATGGCATGGCATGTAAGAATATTAAGTGAAGTTCTTTCTGCTAATTTAATATTTTCTTGCTTAGCAAAGTGTTCAATCGGACAATTAATTATTAAAATAGGAATGACACACCATGAAAGACACGAATGACAAGAAATAAACCTTAGAAATGTTGTTATTGTGTTACTCTCTAAACATGGCATGAGAGAATGCTGAGGACTTGGAATATAGAATTTTAAGGTTTCTTTGAATCATTGCTACAGAACAATTTGAGCAATCATATTACACCCAAGCACCATTTTCTTACTAATCACAGTAACATAGCAAAATCCCCAGTGTTGATTTAACACTGTTTCATTTACACACTACATTGTTTACAAAGTCCAGTTGGACACAAATGAACACTCTGGGTGTTAATTCAACACGGGGGATTTTACTGCGTGCTTATTCGATAATTATACTTATGCTTAATTACTTCATAATTCATTTTCACTAGAAAACAAATCAAGTCAGGTTTCATGGGATAGCAGGGGTGTGTGATGGCTTCTTATTCACTTAGAAATCACTCCCTGCTGCTGAGCATGGCCCACATAGACAGCCTAAATATTCATCAGATTACTGTGGATGGTACTGCTTAGAAACCATGAAGATGGCCTTGCACTTAGAAACCATGAAGATGGCCTTGCACTTAGAAACCATGAAGATGGCCTTGCACTTAGAAACCATGAAGATGGCCTTGCACTCAAGTCTCCATACTTCAACAAAATAGACTTCATATGTAAATGATTGTGAATATCCCAGTTACACAATTGCACTGTGCACAAGTACACAGTTATAGAAGGGATTTATATTTTATCATACTATCTTGTTTCACACAGATGAGGATGGGTTCCCTTTTGAGTCTGGTTCCTCTCAAGGTTTCTTCCTCATGTCGTCTCGGAGAGTTTTTCCTTGTCACCATCACCTCTGACTTGCTCATTAGGGATACGTTTATACATTTTAAATCTATATCCTGAATTTATACTGTATATTTCTGAAAGCTGCTTTGTGACAATGTCCACTGTTAAAAGTGTTATACAAATAAAACTGAATTGAACTCATGTCTCTGATTATAAATGTAGATATTTGCATGAAAAAAAAAAAACATTAGTAACATTAACAACGTTAGCAATGAGCAGTTGATATGATATGACACATATTAAGCACTGATTCAAATCCTCTCGGGGAATTTTGGAAAAATCCAGAATGCATAAAGATTTAGACAGCACTAAAGGGAAGGGATGAGATCTAAGCATCTAGTGATGAAAAAAGTGAAGCATTATTGTAATGCGTTCGTATTACTGGAGCTGTGTTTAAGCAACTGAGAATTAAGCAAATTATTCTACTAATTATAATGATAACTTCATATGCATGTAAGAATACATGTCCCTTCAGTCCCTTCAGTCCATTTATAAGCTGTCTATCCTCACACAGAAAATAGTGGTTGACCAATGTGATGTCCTTCACACTGAGAATCAGCTTCTACACTCTTGTTACAATAAATAAAAACCTTATTTATAGCAGTAAAATGTAAAGAGAAGAATTTCTGTCATCACAAATTAGTAGTACAAATAGTTCTCTTTACTATGGTGTTCTTTAAGGAATATTTGGTCATGTGACCATGTTGGCAACGTGTCGTTTCTTTTTTCAGATTGACCACCTAAACTAACCGAGGTTCTCGTCATTTTCAAAGCAATCTGGAGGCATTTACAGATTTGTGATTTGTGATTTGACTCTTCACTTTGATGAACTCACCATCCCAAACACTGATTCTCATATCATAATTGAATCACTCTCTCGGGTTTACTTCTTGAATGGAACTTAAAAAAAAATTAGAATCAAGTACTATTTATTAAATAATCAGTCATTAGTTAACGCTGTTTAAAGATGTGTTTTGTCTGGCCATTACAATGGCACAAGGGTGACATATATAAGTATAACATTTTGCTCAACTCAGTGGATAAAACAGAAATGATTGAAAATGAAATGTTACAATGCCAAATAAATCAACAATTTAAATAAATAAAGGTGTCAATGTTGCTGTGATGTGTGTTTGTACTACCACCAGGAGGCAGTAAGGTTCAATAAAAAAAGAAGACCTCTCGTATTTGTTAGAAAATATTTGTTCTATTAAAAAAAAAGTTCTTAAAATTCTTAAAAATATAATACTATTTTTTTTTTAAATGATTGTAGCAAATTCACATTTCTTATTTCCTTCTGATTCTGGGATCTATAGAGGTACCAACGTTTGATTGTTATAAATCATCATTGTATGAGCTTTTCTTACACTGTCATGAGATGATATACTGGGTCAATGAATGTTATAAAGAGATAAGGAAATCGTTATATAGTTACACTGTTAATATTAGCATATACTGGTATATCCTGATGTAGTGCATCAACATCATTTTAAACAGTCGTTGTAGCTGTAGGTGTCTTTTTAAACACCAAACACACTAGTAGAACAATCAAACAAACAAAAAAAAAAGCATTGTTTTGTTAAATGGGGTTCACTTAGCGAGTCGGTTTCTCTGTGTTTCTGTAAATAAATAATTTGCACTTACAGAATTTATCAGACATGCTTTTCCAGAGAGATTTACAAAAGGTCAGGGATTAAGAATAGCTAAAACCCTGCTTATGAGGTTAGTACAGCATGAAAAACACACAAGACAAGTTTTTTTTTTTTTTAAAAAAAGAGTAGATTAAATAAAGGCTTGGTGACGAGGTAGGTCTTTTGTTTCGAACACAGTCAGTGACTCAGATGTTCGGAAAGCCAGCAGTTCAGCTGCCACTTGAGCAAGGCCCTTAACCCTCACCTGCTCAGTTGTATCCTGTCTCACTTGGGATAAAAGTGTCAGCCAAATGAGGTAAGTGGAAAGATCATTCCACCACCTGGGTGCCAGTACAGAGAAATCATGACTCATTGTACCTTGAGCCTTGTACCTTTAATTATTGACATGCAGTTGCATTTCCTCTTCTTGGAGATTGTAAGCCTAGATACCAGTATATACGGGAAATATATAACGGATATCGTACTGTATAGTTTTAAATGACTCCAATGAGATGTTCAGGTGACTCTGAAATGACATAGATAGAGCTCTCCAAGGTGCTGAAGATGTATACTATTGTCCTCTCACTTTTCGTTTTAATGTTATCTCAGTTATTGTCTTGATCCTTCTCTCTCTTTGCCTCTCTCTCTTCCTGAATTTTGTGTCTCTTCCTTTTCCTCCCTCTGTCCCTCATCACATTAGGGAACAATTAGGATCAGTTTTATTGGCCAAGTAAGAATCACTTACAAGGGATTTGACTCAGCAGTTGCTTACACTGGAAAAAGCAAGAATGAAGTTGCATAAAAGAAAAGTTCAATAAAAAAAGTGATTCAAATAGAATACTCTTCAAGCACTGAAAGTGTAATAGAATTTACATTGGATTTTTATTTAAATCCTCTTTAAGATATGATATGCCTTTAGACAGTTGTGTCATAAATCTTCTTGTATTTAAGCATGATGCTGAAGGGCGAAGCCTGAGCCCTGATGGACAGGAAACTGAAGTCAGATTATGACTGAGCTTGAGCGTTTCACACCACCATTTAAATTATTGATTATGTACTGTTCCATGGGGACTTTGGAAGAGCACTGAGCTGACATCTTTCCTTTTGGGATGCTTGCCTGATGTTCAGTCTGTTGTCATTGTTGTTCACACACACACACACACACACACACACACACACACACACACACACACACACACACACACACACACACATATAACCATGCACAAACATATATAACTAATACATGCATGCATAATGTTACATAGTGTAGAATACAAGGGCGGTTGGGGGGGTATACAAGATGTGCATTTCTATAAAAGTGTCCACATAAGTATAGAAATATCTGACAATGGTGACATTTGCTTGGTCTCCATGTGTGTGTGTGTGTGTGTGTGTGTGTGTGTGCACGCATGCGCACTCGCTTCCACGTGCCGAATCATTGTCCTCAGGCACCTCTGACTGACTCAGGTCACATCAAGACCTCCTTCCTGGTTGCCATTGGGGGTGAGAGCAATTCGTCTCCATGGAGATCTCCATAGTGATTCTACAATTGACTCATTTGAATGCGGCCTACCAAATGCAACCAGCTGCCTGGTGTAATCACTGCATAGAATATAGAAATGAAGCTGAAATTACTGCATATACATTACTGAGCCCTTCATTCTTTGTTTTTTTTAATGCTTTGGACCGTTGCATTTTACTAGCTTACCGTCTTAACTTGCATAAGGTTCCAAATACATCTTATCACTTACATTGAAGAAGCGAAAGCTTAACAGATAAGCGTCTGCACAAGGGAATGGAGGGTGCAAGAGTGGCATTGTTAAGCCTTTGAGCAAGAAACCTCTAAGCACGATGAACATTTTTGCAAGGTCCACACTGCAGAAACGTGTCATAGTTCATATATTACAATGACAAATATGTAATACATCATTTGCTAATTTCTAATCTCTGCTGTATTATCCTTCCATAAACTGTTCGGACTCCAGTTTATTTTTTTATTGGGTTAAATATTTTTAATATTAATAACCTGTTCATATCTGAATTATGGTTACATGATACTATGCTGTTAATTCAATCCTTAATAATGAAGTTTAACATGTTTGTAATATGCTACTAATGAGTATGCTACACGATACAGCATCTTAAAATTGAACTGACATGAATTATTTATTTATCGTCACTTAAGGAGCTTGTAGCCTAACCTGTTCAGCTATTATTACTGCAACTAGCAATGTTACAAGTAGTCTAAAGGAAAAAAAAAATAATAATAATAATAATTTAATTTTTTTCCCCCCTCATAAACATGTACATTTATATTGTGTGTTTCTGCATGTACTCAGATATTTATATGATAGCTACGGTATGACAGTTGCATATCTCTCAACAAAAAGTTACATTCTGTTAACCTAGGATCTCAAGAGAGGTAAGCTGAATGGACAATATGTCTATGGGTCAACCTTAAGTGACCTCCTCAGCTGCTCTGAGGTCAGTTGAGAACCATTCTGATTGGTTAGTCTTGGAAGTTCAAATTGGTAACTGGAGATGCTACGTGAGGTTAAATAAATAAATAAATAAATAAATAAATAAAATGAAAAGAACTTCTGAGGTCCAGACTTTGGTGTCTGTATAGCTAGTTAAAGCCAAGCTTCTAACCCTCAACTGCTCAGCTACAGTATATCATTTGATTGTAGGTTAGATTAGATGAAAGAGTCTACCAAATCAATAAGTGTAACGTAATGTACAAAGCACTCTATGGTCATGCCCTAATATACCTGCTCACACTCACAGGTCTTCTCTTGAGTTGGTTCAGGTGAATTTACGTTAACCAGCTAAGTAAACTAGCTAAACTAGCTAGCTAATAATGTAGTTTTCTACTCAAAGTTGTTGCCATTTCAAGTTTGAATACAATTTTATGAACTTTTTGTTTGAAGAACTGATAGCTAAACAGCTTTCTACATTCTTGCCAGACAAAATTCTAGGCACAGTGACATTATCTATTGTATCAGTGTTTTATGTTAACAGTGGCAGTTTGTTAATAGCGTCTGTTACTTTATTTGTAGGTTTTAATCTGTTGGCAACAGATGCTTCACATTAGAGGTCGACCAATTAAGTGGTTTTGCCTGGAACTACCGGTTATCCACAAAAAAATTGGATCCAAAAATCCACACTGATAGTTTTTCCCAGTTGCGTCTGTCCTGGGAGCCTCTGAGAAGGGTCCTGTAATTATACAGTATGAGAGCGACCTCTAGAGGTGAAATAAAAATGATCGCTGACCAATTTTGTTGTGCTATTTGAAGTATTTTTTTTTATTGATTTTTTGATGCCTCTATTTTTATTTGTTATTTGGATTGTGACTTTTTGGTTCAGTTTGGATGTACATCGTTTATTTACTTTAATATTTATTAATAGTTAACATATATTAACATTTCTATATTTATTTAATTTAAAAAAGTACAGTACATTTTCATGGTACAGTCAGTACTGTTTATTTTCGTAATAAAGTTCAGCAGTATTTTGAGCAGGTACCGCAACTTTTGTTATCGGTATCGGTAAAATCCACTGTCTGTCGACCTCTGCTTCACATGCTTGAAGAGAAACCACTACTTATGTACTTATGCTTGTTTGGACACCAGATAACCCCCAGGGGCAGTGAGAATCACATGCACCTGCCAAGACCTTCCAACAAAGTGATGCAGTGATGCATGATGTGCAATAAAATTTGCAATAAATACCATTGTCATACAGTCGTCTGTCTCTGAAACTTTTCCAACTAACTGTCCCTGGTTCTGAATGACAGGGATCCCTGATCTGATGGTTTACACAGTTATGATGCAAAAAGCAAAAAACATCCAGTGAGTAGGTGGAAATGCCTTGTTGATGAAAGTGGTCAGAGGAGAATGGTCAGTCTAGTTTTGTGCTTAAAAGAAGGCTACAGCATCTCAAATAAGCATCTCTTTACAGCTGTGGTGAGCGGAACAGCATCTCAGAACACCCAACATGTTGAAGATTAAGATAGATGAATTTTTTATCCGTTGTTACCCAGATGAGGATGGGTTCCCTTCTGAGTCTGGTAACTCTCAAGGTTTCTTCCTCATATCACCTTAGGGAGTTTTTCCTCGCCACCATTGCCACTGGCTTGCTCAATTGGGATAAATTCACATACTTACAAATCTGTATCCTGTGTTTATATGTTTCTGTAAAGCCGTTTTGAGACAATGTCCATTGTTAAACGCGCTATACAAATAAAATTGAATTGAATTGAATTGAATTGAATTGGATAAACTACAACAACAGAGGACCACATCGGGTTCCACTCATGTCAGCCAAAAACAGAAAAATCTGTGTCTAGAGTCACAATTATTGGAACTTCTAGAAACTCTTTTGAGCAAAATACAAATGAAGCATGTTAACATTTAACTCCATTTACCATATAACTCTGCATACAATTTCAAATCCTCCTGGAATTTACACCTAATGCCATGTTGAACTTTTTGAACATTTTACTACCTACTTAATGTATATTTTGCTTCATTCATTTTGAAGACACTAGTAAAATATTTTAGATTTCTTTTTGAGCTAAAGAAACTTTAGCTGCTTCTTCCCCACATCTTTATGATACTGACCCGTGGTTTCCGTGAAACGGCCATATCTGTGACACCTGAGTCATTCCGATTGTCCAACTGTCTCGTAATCCCTCTTGAGGACAAGCCCCCTTATTAATTAGAAAGGGGTTTATGAGTAATACCTTACACGACACACAAGTTTGTAACTCTCCACTACAACAGGTGCTCGAATGAAAGACTCTGCAACCTGAATCCTTTTAAAGTAGCGAGTTTTGGGATGATGATTAATAACAACTGGGAAGTAGGGATGAATGATTCATTAGACAGTAGACCATTGCACGTCTTGGGAGCCTGGTAAAGTAGACTGAATGTGATAGCAACAGCAGCTATGCGTCCTGTGACTCATCTGTGTTCATTTATTCACACTTCAGTATAAAATGCATCCGAAAGTCATTGGTAGGCTCTCACACTTCTATCCTGACCATCTGGATTAAATGAAAGACTGAAACAGGAACATGTAGCACAATAAAGGTAAGTTGCTCGTTATATTTTGTTAGTCATTTGGTCCAGGTGCTGAAATGTGTTATTAGATCATGACCTAATAATAATAACATTGAGGAGGATATTAAAAGAGTTTAGAGGCCCTGTCCATAATTCATGTTAGAGTTAAACAAATTTAACAGCCTTTACAGTAAAATGTTCTACATGTAGTGAATTATGATCTCGATAGAGAAACATATATTTCATGTAGTGGCAAAACTACATAAGAATATGGGTTAGGTTAACGAGCCTTAATTGTAGCTGACCATGGACACATTGGTTTTAAACTGCACAGGATACAGTATACACTTCAAGTATATTTTGATGTACTTGATGAAAAGGGAAAAAACATTCCCCTCTGTAAGTTCTGGACAAGAAAATGGTTCAGAATCATTGATAACAAGGGTTCTTTAATTGGTTTGTTGTATAGTTAAGAGTTCTTATCTCTTAAAATGGTTCTTGTTTGAAGTGAATAACATGAATTATCTTGGTACAATGGCACCTGTCAGTGGGTGGGATATATTAGGCAGCATGTGAAGAGTCAGTTCTTGAAATTGACGTGCTGGAAGTGGAAAAAGGGCAAGTGTAAGGATCTGAATGACTTTGACAAGGGCCAAATTGTGATGGCTAGATGACTGGGTCAGAGCATCTCCAAAACAGCAGGACTTATGGGGTGTTCCCGGTATGTAGTGGTTAGTACCTACCAAAAGTGATGAACTGGAGACAGGGTCATGAGCGCCCAAGGCTCAATGATGTGTGTCCGGAGCAAAGGTTAACCCATCTGGTCCAATCTCACAGAAGAGCTACTGTAGCACAAATTGCTAAAAAGTTAATGCTGGCTAAGATAGAAAGTTATCAGAACACAGTGCATTGCAGCTTGTTGTGTATGGGGTTACGTAGCCACAGACCTGTCAGAGTGCACATGCTGATCCCTGTTTATCACCAAAAGTCGCTTACCTGGGGAAGAGATGGTACCAGGATACACTATGGGAAGAAGGCAAGCCGGCAGAGGAAGTGTGATGCTCTGTGCAAAGTTCTGCTGGGAAACCTTGTGTCCTGGTATTCACACGGATACCACTTTGACACGTACCACCTACCTAAACATTGCTGCAGACCAAGTACACCTCTTCGTGGCAACGGAGCTATGAATCACGATCGAGCTTCTGTGGGATGTGCTGGACAAACAGGTCCCATCCATGGAGGTCCCAAGGGGCAACTTACAGGACTCAAAGGATCTGCTGCGAATGTCTTAGTGCCAGATTACACAGTACATCTTCAGAGGTCTTTGTGGAGTCCATGCATCGACAGGTCAGAGCTGTTTTGGCGGCACAAGGGGGACCTACACAATATTAGGCGGGTGGTTTTAATGTTATGGCTTATGGGTGTAAAATCATAGACTCTTCTCCCCCCGAGAAATGTGTCATAAAAATTCATTGGCGTTATGTATTGGTAGAAATTGCCTTCTCTTTACTACAAATAATTTACCTTTTTTTTTGTTACATTAAAAAAAATTTGTTACCCAACCCATCATGCATTTAGGACACATTTAAATAATGAACTTTTCATTTTGAGAACCCCTGCGCTAAAAACCTGTCAAATAAATCTTCCACTTTTTAAATGATCTGTCTGGGGTTCTACTTTTCCTAGTCTCTTTAACTGAAAAATAATTTTCATGGTCTTCCTCAGTGCAGATTTATCTCATGAATATAATTTAAATGTGTACAATAATATATTGTCTAATTATTAGAGCTTTCAATTCCTGAACTATCCACTGAGAGAATACATTATGTCTGCATTGAGGGTATTTATATGTAGGCTAATTGTTTTTGAGTTACTGAGGTTTGGATTAAATTCGTTTGTCACATGTAGTGGACTTTTCACGTTTTTAACATCATTTCACATGATTTCCACATGCTCCTTTACTTTTCACATGCAGTGTATGTGCTTTAATTCTCATCTCGTCTGATTTTCTCGCATGAATCAATCTTCTGCATATGTGATCACGCATTATTAACATGTCACATATATTTACTTGTGAAATTTCACAGCATAATGTAATGAATGCACAATCCCCCCCCACCTGTTTTTTTAAAATCCTGTGTTCTACAACTCTGAAAGATCTTCAAATTAACTTTGAATATTATCACCTGATACTATTACAATTGTAATAGGTGCAAATTGATGAGGCTACCATGAACATAAATTAGTATATAATAGGTAAAAAAGGTCTTTACTCTTCCTCCTGTCTTGTTGCTGAGCCATGACTGTCTAATATGATGCCTGAAGCTCTCTCAGATTAAGTTAGGGGTCGTGTCTTCATTGTGATTGGTTGATCAGGGACCAATCAGTGACAAGGCATTATTCATATTATAAAAGCTTACAATTTCTCTGGTTTAAACCAAAAACCATGTGATGTCCATTCCAGTGGACAGGGTCTGAAGGGGATATTATGTAACAGACCACTTTTCAGATTTCCTTATAAAACCGTACAAATTATATCTGATTATACTGATGTTTTTTTTTTTATTTATTTTTTATTTATTTTTTTTAAAGCAAAGTCACACCAAATATTGGCTGTAGTTTATTACTTTATATTTCTCTTTATAGTATATTTCATTATCTAGACATGTTAAATTGCATTATCGTTGATGGTATCTTTGCTTTACAGCATTGCTTTGCATGAGAATTTGCATAGTACTGTATACAACTGAAGATGTTCTAAACCCTGTTATTGTTAAGAAATTCATTATAGCCAAGAATGTTAATTATGAGAATCTCTTAATATATAGTTGTTTAAAAAAAAAAAAAAAAAAAGTCTACTGTCCATATAATATTAGAACAATATGTTGATGAATTTATTTTGAAAATTGCTTTTTTTTTTTTTTTTTTTTTTTTTTCAAATCCTATTATTGGAATTTCATTTCTGGGTGCCATAAACGTACACTACAAATAAATAATGCTTTTAATAATAACAACAGGATGAAAGTAACAGCTTGATCATAATGGAAATATATCCTAAATGATCAAACATGTATGTAAAAATAGGTTTGTTGTCCATTTTGACACTTCCTCTTTAGAATATGGAAAATAGAAACATTTTTTTCCTTTACATGTAGAGAGTAAACAGATAGAGGAGATTTTAATGGATATATTTTTTTAATTAATTGCAAGAAAGCTTAGACAAGCTGGAAATTCAAAAACCGTTCACTCTATAATATGTATAAATGAAGGTTTTCTAAACCATGTTGTTGTCATTGTTGTAAGAAATGAATTAGAGAATACTGTTCACCAGAACATCTTAATGTGGTCAGTTTTACTTTAATCTACTGTACTCATACAATATTAGAAAATGCTTAATATTTTTTTAATCCTGATATTTAAATGTGTATTTATTGATATAATTTATTGATATTTATTGATATGCTTGTTAAACTGTTTTTTTTGTGGAAAATGCTAAGCTATGCTTCTTCAGAATATGACAGAGATATTTAACATCTCAGTCAACATCTCGATCATTTCATAAATGTATCAAAAATTTGGAAATTCAAAAACTGTCCCAATATATCTGAATTCTTCTATGTACAAAAAAAATATATATAACGATGTAAAAAAAATAGTGCTTACAAAACGTTAGGACTGGTGTAATATTTTGGTGCATATTTCTTGATATATTATTTGTGTTTGTGACACTGTGGGGGATGAGGGTGGTTAAGGCAGTCCCAGCGCCTGCGTGCGTGCGTGCATGCAGGCGTGTGTGTTGGGGATGGTGGGGGAGAGAAAAAAAAATCCCCAAGGACCTGCTAGTTTAGGTATAGGTCCAACTCTCTCTCTGATTGGTCACTGCGTGAATATGGGACCTATCGCACCCACAACCGCAAGGAATGCGCAATTTATCAGCAATTGAGCATCACGTGGACTTGACCGAAAAGGTTGGGGGTTGTTCATGAGATGCTTAGGGTTAGGACATGGGGCAAGAGTGTTGAGCCAGAAACATTATCTATACTACATGACCTAGTCAAGAAGGATTATTAAAGATTATTAAAGAAGAGGAAGAAGAAAAAAGGCACACTGGATATATCCTAAACCATGGCTGAAGGTATAGTGTTGTTCCTGTTATTGTTGTTGTTGTTGTTGTTGAATAGGGGCCTTCACATATCTCTCTGTTGAAGGTGGGCTGGCTTTACTTCATTGTCTTTCAGATTTAAGGACCCCCCCCCCCCCCATCCCCTGCTTTCTTTCTTTCTTTCTTTCTTTTTTAAACATGAGCTCTAACTTCTTTCGCACTGATAGGCTTAGATATACCCCCAAACTTCCTTTGTTTCTGCATTTCTACACCGGCTGCAATAGATTTCGCGTGAGAAATTCGAGGGGAAACGGGGTCGCCATGTTTCTGAAGGGCCCCTGAGGACCAAAGAAGGAAAAGCAGAAATATAAATTCACAGGACATTTGGGATTGGATTTGACGCAGGGATTATGGGAGAAATGGGATCGGTTTTTGGTGATTATTATAGAGGTGAGCTTTTTAAAAAAAATTTTATTTTTATTTTTTTTTAAATGGGATGGCTGGATCTAAGAATTTACTCTATGACAAATGCTTCTATTAAAGAGGCATTAAGGGGAAAAAAGTTACAATATAACCTAAATACCTTTTGTGGGGAAAAATGTAAACAATTTTCCGTGCAAATGATTGATACAATTATTATTATTACTATAGTAGTAGTCGAATAATAATTATAATAATAATAATGATGATGTAGGGTGTGTATTTAATAGTGATGTTTCCCATGGTTCAGTTTGAGAAGGAAGAATAATAACCCTGATGTCTGCACAGAAAGCACACTGTTGCAGGACTGAAACACTGTCAGTACGCGCGCGGAGTGCCGGCGTAAAGCTCGCGCGTGCCACGCGGCGTAAAGCTCGCGCGAATTAAACGCGCCTTCAACGTCGCGCGCTCTGTCCGCTCGCCGTTTAAACCCGTTCTCGTGGCTTTCCCTTGTACTCCTTTAAGGGGGCTGTGCGAAGACCGAAGACGAAGAAACGCAGAACTCCGAGGAGGACTCGGCGTCATTCAGTGGCAGCGGCGTGTGTAAGTGGTTCAACGTGCGCATGGGCTTCGGCTTCCTGTCCATGACGAGCAGAGAAGGCGCTCCGCTCGACCATCCTGTCGACGTCTTCGTACACCAGGTGAGACATCGGTGCCAAAACGTGTGCTGTTGACCTTACGAGTTGCCTAGGCCTTTCTGTGAATCACCTAGAGCCTCTGCGCGCGCGCGCGCGCGCGTGTATGTGTGTGTGGGGCAAACTTTCATTTGGTTTAGGATTTTATGCAGAAAAAAAGGCACGGTTTCTTATAAACACTCTGCTGTTTTATTGCGTAATTGATAATCGCTCTGATCAATCATATTGACAAGCAGAACCTTTTAGAGGAGTCTGAGAGACATGCATGCATTCATATTCACGCTCAATTCTCTCCTCTTTTGGACTGAGGAGCAGGAGAATTTCTTGCACGCGACTGTAAAGATGCAAAGGTGATCCATGTCGGAGGGAATATAAACACAGACTAGGATACGTTCACAGCTGATGTGCACAGGAATTGTTTGTGCAAGTCCTGTTTTCCTAGGGTTTGGGTGCATGTGTAACATATCACTCCACCTGTATACAAGCTAAAGGAAGAGACAAAATCAGGGATTGAGGCCCCTAAAGCAGTTATGGATTTGTATTATTATTATTATTTTGCATTATGCTCAATCTGTGCATGTTAAACTCACATAATAGAAAATGCCAATACTCTGTCCTGAAGCAGCTCACAGCTGATTGCAGTGATTGAACAAAGCTTTCTCTGCATTCAGATTCTTGCAATTTTAACCAGATTAGCACTAGAAATATACTACTAATTATGTTTCTTCTAATCATGGCACACAAGACCCAAATAGAGTGATTCCATATCACTCATGACCCTGATACTCATCATTAGAAGTCAGTATATACACGCAGTTCTATAATAAAAGTGAATATAATAGGTCTCATTCGTATTTGATGATGATCGATATGATTATCAGTTGAATTGGTGCAGAAATCCTTTTACTAAACCACACTGTCACAACTAGATTTGATTCAAATTCGATGATGGTTCGTTTTTAGAGGAGTCCGAGAGACACGTACGTGATTTCATTGCACGTTCATTCACGTTAAATTCTCTCTTTAGGACGGGGGAGCAGGAGAATTTCTTGCACACGATTGTAAAGATGTAACGTTGATGCAAATAAAGTGCATCTTATAATAGGAAATAAAAACAGGCATCAATTCTAGTGTGCATTTGTAGCTGATGTGCACAGGAATTGTACAAGTCCTGTTTGGGTGCATGTGTAGCCTAGCTCCCCACCATTATGCTAAAGAAAGGGAGAAAATCAGGCCTTAAGGCCTCTAAAGCAATTGTGGATTTTGTTTTGTTTGTATTTTTGCATTAGGCTCAACGTGTGCATTTTAAGCTCACATAATAGAAAATGTCAATACTCTGTCCTGGATCAGCTCACAGCATCGCGGAGATTGAACAAAGGATTCTATGCATTCAGATTCTGTAATTTTCTTGTCATTGTAACCAGATTAGCACTAGATATATAGTACTAATGATATTTCCTCTAATCATTGTGAGTGACATCCAAACTGATTCAGTTCCGAACCAGAAAGGGCGAATTAATCATTAGAAGTCAGTATATACCGTACGCAAAGTGAATATACTGTGCATTTAAGTGCTCTTCATATTGGACAATCGATATGATTGTGGAAATGGTGCAGAAATCGTTTACTAAATCGCAAATAGATTTGTTCCCTAGATTAACCCTGCACCTGTTTCATTTTAGAGGCGACTGAGAGACATGGACGTATTTTCGTTTGCATGCGCATTCACATCAAGTTCTCTCTTTTGGACTGAGGAGCAGGAGAATTTCTCGCACACGACTATAAAGATACTGTGATGTGATGGTGATGCATGGTTAAGGGAATACGAACACAGACTAGGATACATTCACAGCTGATGTGCACAATAATTGTTTGTGCAAGTCCTGTTGTTCTAGTGTTTGGGTGCATGTGTAACATATCTCTACACCTTTATACATGCTAAAGGAAGGCCAATAAAAATCATTGTGGTTTTGAGTTTTTCTTTGATTTTTAATGTGCACATTAAGCTAGGAAATGACAGTGCTCTGTGGTGGATTGATGCCTCTGTATTCAAATTCTGAACTTGTCTTGCTATGTAGCCAGATTAGCACTAGCAATAAAAAAAAGTACTAATGATGTCTAGTCATCTAGTCATGACAAGTAAGATCCAAACAGTGTGGTTCCATATCAGAACCAAACAGAACAAAATTCAGCCTCAGTATATACCGGCAGTCCTGTAAAAAGTGAGTAGACTAGAGAGCTTTATTGTCGCTCTAACCATATACAGGTATACAGCGTAATGAAATAGCATTCTCCAAGACCTTGCTGATAATATATGTGAGAACAATGCAGGTACAAGATAATCACTGGGCAATGTGTAGTACGATTAGAATGGTTACAGTGCAAACAGACAATAAATACATGCTAGTACATTAAGTATGACACAGTAAATGCCCGTGTGTACTGTGTATGGCCTCGACTACATTACTGCTACTCCAGGTCACTGTAAAATTACCCCGAGATTAGGTCATTTCACAGATGACTGGCTCTGTAACCTCATCAGGTAATATCCTCCCCATGCTGAGTAAGATGTCTTTGGTAAACAACAGACCGATTAGACATTAGCCAGGCTTGATGAATGCTGTTTACTTTGGGGCCTTTTCTTTTCTTTCCTTTTTTTTTTAAAAACGGCAAATTATAACATGAAGCATAACACTGAAAAAAAGGCATCTTAGCAAGTGAAAATATATTGAATATAGTCCAACGTATCTACTATTACCTGTTCTAAGTTTACAACAACTCGAATATTATTAAAGATTATTAAACCTATTTCTACATTTTTATTTGACTAATTTCAAGGTTGAACTAGTCTTGTTCCATTGGTGGGTAAGTTTTACTAATTGCGAACATTTATTTCTAAGAAGAAAATCAAATAAAAGAATTTGGCAGTAGAATAAGAACATTTTAAAGCTTGAAACGAGTTAAAAAATGTCTAGAAATAAGTTTAACAATCTTGTGTTTGGTTTGTTGTAATTGTAAACATTTTTTGATTGTATTCAAGATATTTTAACTGGCTAAAATGGCATTTTTGCAGGGAAGGATTGAGACGCTATACATATACGTATTTCCATATCATGTGGGTTACTCTTGATAAATTAAGCTCCAGACATTTTCTGTCCTTGAGAGAATTTCTTTTTTTTTTTTCATATGCATGAGGTCTTTGGCATTCTTTGTAAGATGCTGTGTCTCTTTCACTAGGGTGTGTACTACATATGAAAGAGACACAATCCATTTCGAATATCCCTGTCAGCTGCTGCTGTATGAGTGCATGTGCTGGATGTCTACTGAGTCTTTGTCTTCATTCAGTGTAAATCAGCATATGCATTGAGTGCTTGAGTGATTTAGACCAATTGGCTGTTGTTATTAATGACTCAGCAGTTTACTGTCTTTGACTTTGAGCCAGCCATAATTAAGAGGTTTGGATTTGGAGTCATTTGGTTTGGCTTACTATAGAAAATGGACAAGTTGCAGGGTGCTTTTTGGTATTCTGAAGCCGGCCTTCTCACAATGTTTCCTGGAAAGTTATTGATCATGCGCAGCGTAGGGGCTTTGCTGGGGAATCGGCTTGCTCTTGGGAGACAATGGCTGGCATTGTCAGGCTCGAAGAGAGGAAATCCTGCTGTCTGTGATATGTTACTGAGCAGCAAACGAATGAATGAATGAAGAGAATGCTTGTGTATGTTCTCCGTGAAAATATGAACGAGCAGGCTATACGAGGAAATGGATGGTGAGCGAGCGGAAGCAACAAAGCTGATACTATAGTCTGGGAGGATGAAAAAGAAAGGAGACGTATGGGCTGAAGAGGGAGGGCGTGGATGGAGGGAAATGGAGAGGTCTTGTTAGCTGGACTCATTCATAAAAAAAGTCTTAAAGAGGAGGGGGGGGGGGGCGCTAGTGGAAGAGGTCAGAGGATGAAGGGATGGGGGATAGTTCCAGGAAACCTTAGGTGGGGGGTTGGGAATGAGGAATGCAGAGCTTGTCAAGCAATCAGGATTGAATTCCTTTCCCACTGCCTTCACTTCAAAAGATCCCTTGGTTCATACAACGACCCCCTCCTCATGAGAGAGGTGTCCGGGTTAAGCTTGATGGCATGCAGTGGCCATAAAATGGCCCACCACAGGCTTTTCACCTTCCACTGGGGCACACCATGCTAACACTCTGCTAATGATTAAGATTTGGTTACCTGATTGATAGAAAAATGAGGAAGAAGTTAAAGGCCACCTGAACTGAGCTTGTTCTTCATATATTTCGTGCATAATTTATCAGTATCTACCACTGAAAAAAATATTGCTTGTCTGAAATATTCCATCAAAGTGCTCTGACTTTGCCCACCTGATTTTGAATACAAAGACAGAAAGAAAACAATTAACCATTAACATCATGCCATGTAATAGCGGTCATGTAAAAGCTATTCTTAAGGTATGGTTAAAAGAAAACAGAACAGTTCACATTATGCAAGCAAATATGATTCCTGTTTCATGTTGTGTTGATGTCTGTAGTAGCCATGTAGGTTAAATATGGGTTTAGAAAGATCAATGATTCAAAAGAGGTCATGTAAGTTGGTGTTGGATTATGTCATCCAAATAGAACTCACCATCACTCAGGTCAAAGCTTCTCAGAGGCACTCTGCTAATGAAAACAGAAAACAGAACGTAATCATTCCCATTCTCAGCACTGGTTTCTGGTAGGTGTTGGTTTGTCAAGGTAGACCTCTCTATCCTCTCTCTATCATTTTGCTTGTATAGCAACCATTTCAGGAATGCACACTTCCCCCTTCTCCTTCTTCTCCAATATCTCCTTTTCTCTGATGGTCAGTGTGAGGTTCAACCAGATAGCCATTTGGCATTGTCTTACTTTTCTCACTGGTTCTCATCACTATCTTCAGCCTAGTTGGAAAGCTCTTTTAAATGATGTAAAAATGTAGTGGCTAATGAAGTGTTCAGAGATGTCTTCAATACTATCTAAAGGAGAAATGGGAAGTAGAACCGACAAGTAGATGTCTAGTTCGTGTTCTACCTTGGTATGGAATGTAACCTAGTGGAAAGTGTTTTATTAAGCAATAAAGCATTTTTCACACATGTTCACAGTCAAATAAACTTCTTAGAAAAGCACCAGTCATTGGCAGTATATCTAGGGTTGCTAGGTCTCAGCAAAAAAAAAAAAAAAAAAAAATCCAACCATCTTGAAAATCACCTTGAAAAAGTCCTTGAAATTACCCCAAAAAATGTTGTCAGAACAGTGACAGTGCGGTTTTATGATTGGCTGTGCGACTGGGGGAAGGGGAAATGATTACGTTTAAAAAAAATGAACGTTATGTTTCTTTGAAGTGTCGAAAATAACTGCATTCGTATTTATGTGCTGTACTCACGCAACCCATGACAGAGAGTATCTATGTTTCGTAATTACAAGTACTAATACAACCTGAAATTAATCATTCGGCCATAGCAATCAATCAGAGAAACACTTAACTTGCTCTCCAATGTTCTCCAGTGGTGCAAGCTGGGGCGACGTGTTGCTGATGCAGTCATTGCAAGCGCTTGTGCTGCTGGCTTCAGCTTCCTGTTTTGCCTTTAAACAATCCAAAATTTGTTAATAAAGAGGCTTGTGGCACTTTGAAAAGAAATCGACACAACGCTAGCTACAATAATCAACACCAAAAGATCAGTAATGTCACATTTTAAATTTGTGGATCTGTGTGAACATCCAACAACCACTGACATGTTTGCTTCTTTGATTTTTTTTAAAAACAGTGACTCCTATGCCTTGGCGTGATGGACTTAGGAGAGAAGAGCTTTCGTTTATTTCACTTCAGATTTTCTTAAACATTTTAAGGGTAGAAATATATTGTTTACATACATCATTTACCCCCAAAGTTCAGAGTTTCTTGCTGAATTTTATGGCAAAATTGCATAATCGTCTTAATTCCCCATCTTTCTTTATTTGAGGAAAAAAAGCATGTACAGTCTTTCTTTCTTCAAAGCAGGTCCATGGACTATTTTTAAATAAAAACACCACCCATGAACTTGTGTTTTCCACCCGGAACCTCGTTCCAAAAGTATCCCAGTTTGGTGTAAGAAAAAAACACAACCCTGGCAACCCTGACTTCCAGGATTTTAATGATGGCCCAACTGTAGTGGTCTTATATATTTTATAATCTTTTTGTCCACCTATACTCTTGGGATTGATGCTGATTTTTTAGGATTTTTACCTCAGATATTCAATTGTGTTTTCTGCAGAAATTTACAAGGAGTCAATGCAAGCAGTTGCAGATTTTAAACAATGTTTGATTATTGTGTTGTGTGAATCTGAAACTTTAGATTGTCTATAGCTTTAATCTAATCATTTTTTCTCTTGACATGCTTCAGAATGCTTGAATGTGTTGGAGATTTATAATCTTTAATTAGAGCACTCCATCAAATGCACCATTGACAATTAAAATGTAATTTTAAGAAAATTGCATTCTCTGGACTTAGCTGATATGACAAGATTCAGAATAGTCCATTCTAAAGCTGTAGACAGTATCTGATTTAATAAATGGATTCATCCCCATGTCCAGGTCACATCATATCAGCTTAATTTCTTAATATCTGAACATTTTTATAATATATATATATTATATACATATATACACACACGTGCTAATACTCTTAGCTAGAAATAGTTTCATATTCAGAACTAATCATTGTATTTCATTGTATTGGATTGTATTTCAAACTAGACCATTTTATTCACTAGCTTATATATCATTATAAGCCAGCAAAGCGTTCCCCCAGTGAACGAAACCACCAGGGCGTCCAATTTGGTGCATTACGAGACAATGAATAAACAACTAGGGAACAATTTCCTTAGCCCTTTATTTCTGCTTCACAGTAATGAAACCTTTAAGCAATCATTTCTCAGCACTTTTATGTAACAGAGCCTGAATGAACTGAATGAGTAAATAAACGAGTGCATTTAAAATAGTACTTAAAAACATACAGTTCATGGGTGTGTTATATGACAACCTCGTATGTATGCAGGTTATATTATTGCATGCATAAATGATTTACTGTACTGATGTGAGGGCATTTTCACAAAGACCATATGATCTTAGAGTGGCTTTAAATTTCGAACAGAGCAAGCTGTACATGGATGGCTTCCGCAGCCTGAAAGAAGGAGAGCCGGTGGAGTTCACCTTTAAGAAGTCATCAAAAGGCCTGGAGTCTCTGCGGGTAACGGGTCCTGGAGGGGTGCCATGTGCAGGCAGCGAGAAGAAACCCAAAGGTGCCCAGAAACGGCGCTCTAAAGGGGATCGGTATGTACTCGTGGCTTGCTGTTTGGTCATATCACCACTTAAAATGGTCAAAATGGTACTGCTATGGCTTGTAAGATAAAGGATTTCCTCTGCACGTAATTTCATGTGAAAACTAATTGGTTAGTCATTGTTTATCAGATGAGTGAATAAATGAGTGTTACTTCAGTACATTGACTTTTAGCTATACCTCTGGTGTTTCTGATGTTTTTCAAATAATCCATCCTTTTGTCATCATTTGAAGAAAACTGAGGTAACCAGTTAAAAAAAATAACAAGGTGAGAAATGCACAGCTCATACTGTTTTCACAGCTCATACTGATTGCCCCCCAATCCCCCCATAACTGTAACTGACCTGGATCAATAGGTTGTTTAAAATCTCAGGGTTTAGGAGTTAATCCTGCAGAGCGATTGCCTTACCCACCTCCACATAGCCAGAGCCCTGCTGCATTGAACATTGTGGTTATTTTTATTTTGCTGTGAAAATAGCAGGAAATCAGGACGTTTGGGAAGAACGCACGCCAATGAACAGCGGATGTAATTGAATTGTATGTGCTCAATAGATGCTTTCAGACAAGCAGTCCAATCAAGTGTTGCATACCTTGAGCTTGTCCCTAAATTATTACAAATGCTTATTGGCATGATTTACACGAGTTACATTTCATTCTGAAGGAACGCAGATCTGGTTTGAGCGTTACGTCCTGCTCTGTATAGCAGTGCGCTTTTCCCGGCGTTTCTCTCAACACATCCTGATGTGCGTTCCACTCCCTGGTGTAATGTATGTTTCATAAGTCTCGTTGCTTTGCTTTGCTGTGTGTACTTTCTCCTGCTGGGAGTCATTGACACTGTCATCGTGCAACTGGGTGCGGATCAGGATCAAATCCTGTCTATTTAATTAATAACAGATGTAGATGCCTTAGGAAGGTCATAGGTGACCGTTCCCATGGCAACGGTGGGCTACGATATGAGCAAGCAGGGTAGGGGGTGGGTGGCAGAGAGCAAGGGTTAGGGGTGAAAGGCCACACTGCTGTATTAAAACAAAGAGCCAAAGAGATGCCCGTTTCCCTCTTCTGGTTCCAGCTCCCTGTCCACACTCAAGCCAATCAATAGATGGTGTGTGTGTGTGTGTGTGTGTGTGTGTGTGTGTGTGTATGCGTGGGGAAGTGGAAATGTGTAGGGGGTTGGGAGCTGGAGAAGCAAAGAGAAAGGATCACACGCTATGTAAAATGCTGTGAGTCCATTACAGGTTAAAATATTGATAAGATCCAAGAAATTTCATTTATTTATTGCATAAGCTTTTGTGTAAACTATCCAATGACTTGACTGGGATGAGACTGTTTATTTTGTACAATACAGATACCAATCAAAACCTGTGTGATTTTCAGTCCACAGTTCTTTCTTAATTTTGCTCCCTTTTTTAAAAACCTAACTGTATTATGCTTAATGTATTACAACATGAGTAATGATCTTGATGATTTAATATATCTACCTACTGTGGAAGATGGGTGGTTTTTTTTTTTAGCAGGCAGGTTTAAATGCCTTAACAATTCATAGTGGATAAAGTTGAACCATTTAGGTTTAATAATGTTTCTATATTTTTGAATTGCGGAAACTAATTGTAAACTACAGTTTCAACACCAATAGGTGCAAATCCTCCCCACCCCCCCCAAAAAGGTCATTCTTCTTTCATTGACATGCTTCACAATCTCAAAAGTTTGACTGCATTGCCCTCTAGTGGCAATAAAAAACAAAACAAACAAAAAAAAAACAAACAAAAAACAATCAGGCGTTGAATGAATTTTCTTAACTAGGCCTATCAGGTTCTTTTACTCAGTTAAAATTAGAAGAAGGGAGTCAAAAATCTACCTGAGTGAAAGTCAAAAATGATCTACATTTAAACATACAAGAGTTTTAAGAGTTTACGTAAATATTTTTAGCTGATCAGAAAAATAACCATTCAGACATGAACTTCTATGTATGTATGTACAGTGCTGTGCAGAAGACTTGGGCACATGTAAGAAGAAAAAGCTGTAAAGCAATCAGGCCTTCAAAAAAAAAAGAAATGAAACATTTTCTACATAAAATTTCCACTACAATATAAATAGCAGCAATAAGTAATAAACTACACAAAGTCAGTATTTGATGTGACAAACCCTTTGCCTGGCATCGGTAATCTCAGGTAAACTTCATGAAGTTTTATTAGAACATTTTCTAAGCATCTTGTAGAATCTGCCACAGTTCGTCTGGAGACGTAAACATAACCTGTAAAATTACATTTGTAAATCTAAAAAAGTCTTAATTCTTGACTTGCAGGGGGAGGGGGGGGGGGGGGGGGTTTCCTCCCTCTCTGGTTTCCTCCCCCAGTCCAAAGGGATGTATAGATGGAAGACTTGTATAGTAGTGTATGTATGCTGTATAATGTGTAATAAACGTTTAATAATCTCAAACATTTAACACAAAAACAACAGATTGGCTTAACATCAGGTGAAGATGAAAATAGAAGTGTTGGCAACTTTGAAGGTCAAAATGAAAATTCAAGAAGGAAAAGTATGTTTTTGCTCTTGTAAGTTTACTTGAGAAAGAGTACAAGTATTGTTTCAATGGTATTACTGAAGTTTAGTACACGTTTTCCAAAATAGTGCTTAAGTACAGTACAGCAACGAAGTACAATTACTCAAGTATTTTTCACCCCAAGTAAAAACTAAGAAAAGTAAGAAATAAGTTAATGTTAATGTGAATTTATCTCCATGCCTATCTAGGTGCTATAACTGCGGTGGCCCAGACCATCATGCCAAAGAATGCCAGCTGCCCCCTCAGCCCAAGAAGTGCCATTTTTGCCAAAGCATGTCTCACATGGTAGCCAACTGTCCAATCAAAGCACAGCAGGCATCGCCGGGATCTCAGGGAACCCCCACCTCACTGGCAGGAGAAGAAATCCTGATCCACACAGCCTCACCACCTGATACCTCTGATTGAATGCTGGATGGTGAAACGGGATTACAGTCAGGGATAACACAAGCACCAATCATGCTGCTCTTGGACCTATCTCAGGTTTTTACTTTTCTAACAGCATTAATGAATGTCGTCTCTCACTAACATGACATTGTAGTAAAAATCAGTCATTTATAATAGTGAGAGACTATGTAACCTTGTGGTGTGGATTGAACTTTTGTATTTTGGTCTTAATATGTTTGGCAGTCTGCCATATTTTTTTCCCCTCCACTTCGGTTCTATTCATGCAAGACGAAGATTGAAGAAGTTGGTCATCATTTAAGATCAAGTTTCATTGATTTTCATTTGCAGGATTGTAGGAGGGATTTGTTAGTGTTTCTTTTTTTTCTTTCTTTCTTTCTTTCTTTCTTTTTTTAGCTAGCTAAGTGTCTTAGATTTGTATGGAAACAATCAAAAACAAACTATGTTTACATATTGCAATAAGCCTGGATGTTAAATCACAGTTGTGAAGCACATTTTTTTTCTTTCTCATTTAAGGAAGACAAAGCCAATGTTGCCATTTCATTTTTCAACACCAAAGAGCATAAACTCATTTACAGCTTTTATACTTACTGTTATACTTGATTTTGAGTGAATGATGTTTATCATCGACTACTTTAAGTTTTACATAGTTTGATTCTCATAGCCAGTTGAATGTTATGTTTAATTATGAAGCTGTTGAACAATGTGAATATCATCTCATTACACGCACTGTTGTGCAGTGTGATTTATCCAGGGCCTGCATTTTCAAATATTGCCTAGTAATTGCTGTAAGAAGACACTGACCATGTATCCCAATACTGCTCTTAATACGCACTTATCCCCTCACAACCCTTGGCAGCAAGCACAAAGCATTAGCAGTGATTTCCTTGGTGTCTAGACATATCAGCATGATAACTTGCTAAAAGGCAGGCTTGCAAATGAGATAAAGATAAATGAAAGAAATTATGTTAGCTGTCAAGTATAGACAGAGTAGTTGGATATATAATATATCAACGCCAATTTGAAGTGTCAACTATTGAATTGTACAGATTTTGTTTTTCATGTTTGTAGTCCATCATGCAATGTTCATATTTTACAGGGTATCCCAAAAGTCTCCAAACATTGGGGAAATTGACACTTTTTAGCAAAATGCTTTCATAATTACTGTAGATTTTAAATCATTCTCATGGCTGGATTGGATAGCTGTCACAAGGTTGCGATGGACTTTAACAGGAAATACGGCAAGCACATCATCACACACAACACTGTTGCCAAACTTATTAACAAATTCAAAAAGACTGGAAGTGTTGCGGACCAACTGAGACGTGGACGTCCATGAACATCGACTGACGAAGGCATAACCGACGTGGTGCTGGTGTACATAGTCCCCTATGTATGGAGACTTTTGGGACACTCTGTAGCATCAAGACCACAGTGTCTACTGTCCAAGGTCTGCTCCTATGTGTACAGTCAGCCCTAAGATCGTCAAGTGCAGTGTTAAGAGCAGTATTGGAGTATCACTATTTTTTGATCATACATTTGGGAATCCATGGCCAAGTTAGCTTATTGCACTGTCACTTGTCATTTCATTTCAGAGAACTAGAGTTATAGTTGGTGATGTTAGCTGGTTACATTACACTTTCTAATCCCAACAAATCAGGGCATATCAGAGAAACGCCCCAATTGGGGATTCATCCTACTCATATTTGTTATATGAAAAAAAAACCCTGTTTAGATATGGCTAGTAAAGGAGATTATTTTTTTTCTGGATTATGTTTATTATTCCAGTTTTAGAGTGAATGGTTGGCGTTTACTCATAGTTGACTCCTCTTTTACAGGGGACTCTGATGAACCTGACCATATTCTAATATAAATACTAATTGTAATCTTTGTATAACATGATTATTTATTTCTAGCTCAAGTTTACCTCAGAATTTATGTTAACATGGTGGAGATACTAGTTCTCAATCACAACTAGATTTAGGTTATTAAAATATTCTTGCAATACTTCTTGCAGGTATAAGCGTGTGACCAGTGTATTCTGTATATTTAATCTATGCCAAATGTGAAGCAATCTAAACTGCTCCACGAACTATATTTAAAGTGCATTCAAAGTGGACCTAAATTTCAGTTAAATATTTCAACCATATTGTCACTATGACTGAAGTCAGGCAATTCAGAGTTCCTTGTTCGTTTCCGTCTCAGGGAAAATCACAAATGTGTGCTTTCTGGAAAGGACAAAAATAATCTAAAAAAAACATTGCCAGTTTGGTAAAAAAAGAAAAAAAAAGAAAAAAGGTTTAGAACTTGCCCAAAGCCAAGCCAAAATTACAGCGGTACTCTGGTATTTTGTATTGGAAATCCCTGTTAATTTAAAAGGATGTTTGAAAAAGTTTTCAGGCCATTTTGAATGTCTCAGTAAATCAAAGTGAATGATTTGTGGCATAACCTCGAAGATTTTCCTGATTTTCCCACTTCCCCAGTGTTAGGAAATTCAAATGGCATTCAACCCCTGTCTTATGCAGTTTTCTTAAACACTGTATACGCTGATCTTAAGAAACATTGTATGTGTCAGTCACACACAGCGTGTGATTGAGGAGCCTAGACTTACGTTTATGTGTCATCAAACGATTGGTGAGAATTATTTTTAGCATCTGGATTTATACTTTAGAGTGGTCTGTACCATAAACAGACACATGCACATTTGTACTGCCAAATCAATCACTTGAAATGCATAAGACCTGCTCCAGCCTTGTATATTGTTCTTGTATATTTCCCCACATAATAATATAATTGTTTTATTCTCTATTTGCATGGTAGTTGATGTTAGAGTAGAATAGTGCCTTGTAGGCATAGCATTTCAGTTTGAAAAAGCTGAAAACAAAGCTGCTGATTAGTAGTGATAAGAAGTATTCCAACTGAGTATTGGCTGTGTCTACAGTTATCCTTTTTTCTTTTATTTGGGACTGGGTTATTTCTTCCTTCCTTTTTTTTTTATTTGTATTTTTTTTATTTTTAAAGAGAAAACAAGGCATGTACCTTGTTCAGAATCTATACAAGTCTACCTCAGGATGTTGAAATTTAAGTGGACCTGGACTGAGTCTGCCCCTGTAACCAGTACAGTGTCCAATTAAATGTGTAAGTAATGTGAAAGGTGTATGTGTGTGTGTATTTGTGTGTTTTGTGTGAGTGTGCATGTTATTTAGTTTATAGTGCTAAACTTATTTCAAGTGTAATAGCAAAGTCAAGGTGTTGTGACTTGGAATGCAAGTTCTTTTGCAAGATATCAGTGGCTTTAGAACAAAAGCTGAAAAATGCTGTTAGAAATTCACTTTGAGGTTAAAATACACGCAGTAGTTTGTGTGAACCGCTTAGACATTGTCTTATCATTTTCTCTGGAGAAGACAACATTGCTATCAGTGTAAAAACAAACAAAAAAAATGTTCTCAGAAAAGTTAATGGATGGAAACATTAAACATGAGAATTAGACCACCATTATTCCTAAACAAATCATGAGGAACAATTTCATAAACATCAAAATATCTTTAAATGTGCCTGTAAAAACTGCATTGTGCACAATGGGTACTTTTTCAAGCCATCTACAATAGATACAAATCCAAAATCTATACTTTGAATTAAAATGTCTTCTAAGTTCATTAATGTATTTAATGGCTTCACTCTGACATGATGTGTTTAATAATTGATGCTCATGGCTTTTCTTTGAAGCACAAGCAGGAATCATATCTCATTTATATAATATTCTTTGTGGTTGGAATTTGTGTTGTTTTATGTTGCCGTCAAACCTGTGCATTACATTCAGTGTTCGGTGAAGTTTGAAAGATCTATTTTGTATTCAAATGACCAAAGAATGTAGCCATGTTGTGGCAAGCCAGTGGCTTCATTATGGAGCCCCATCTGAATGGCCTCAACAGTCACCCAAGTGCATGGGTTCAGCTGTCAGCTTGATCTTTTTCAACATATTGTGACAAAGCATGCAAAGAATGTTGTGACCAAGAATGTTTTAGTGTGACTATTCACTACTTGCTTTCTAGTGAATAAATATCTTTAAATATTACGCAATTGCTGCATGATTTCCTTTCTTTTAAATAAAATGAACATCGTGTCTCTTTAACATCAGTGTACTATTACTATTACAAAATATAAAACATACTGTACCTCGCCATGCTCAGAAATGTCTGTTCTATATCTGGATTTCATTTGAGATACCTTGTTATTCACATGCTCATGCAGGCTGATACTTCCCACTAGAGTGGTTTGTTTTCCCTTGACATACCACACTAATCTGCAGCTCTGGGGTTGGAGTTGGATTTCCCCACGCACATCATGTCAGTTTTTTTCTCCTCAGTTGGGTTTGCCCTGATAGATCATGCTATACCGAGTGGATAGCCACAATAACCATGCTGCAACACTTGCACCCAGCAACCAATGCCTGAATCTCTTTGGAAGCTATACATGGGCATCGGCTCATTGCCTCAGCACTGAACATCTCAATGAAATAGTGACTCAGGCACATACCTGAGTGCTGAAAACTCTGAAATAGCTGATTGACACTTCTAGTAGTGGGACCCCTATGCCAGGATATGGGATATGGGGAAACTCTCCACTAACATGGGTTATACACTCTGTCAAGTGTAGTTAGCGCGAATCGACCATGCAGAATCTGCCTTTTGTGTCAATTTTCTGGCCTGCTGCCAAAGAGGCCCTGGTTAGGAGCATGCAGGTATCAGAATCACAAATCCAGCATGGCCAACGCTCCATTCATGTTGGTATCTTTAAGTCAATCTGGTTATACGGTACATGCTGCATGGTATTATTTAATCCAGGCAGCATCCATCCGCCAAGTGTTCATCTGCCATAGAGGAAAGATACAAAAGGGCATCCTCACCTAAGCCTAGAAGATGGCTTGCCGGGTGGTGGAAATAATCACAGTGTCCTATAGAATGGTCGGATGCCTAGCTCTTACGGTGACAAGCCACTCTAAGTGGAGCACGCCCCCCCTTCATGGGCATTATTTAGAGGCTAGACTGCTGCTCCAGGATATCTGTGCCGCTGTTACCTGCGCATCACCAGCCACCATCTCTAAGTTCTACAAGGTTAACATCACCCTTTCACTGGTGTGAGTGTGGCAGTCATCTCTGAGAACATTTCAGGCTAGTCTTTAGGTACGCCCTGTAAGTCTTGACATTTGTGGCATACATTATCCAGTTGTTTCTTACTGTTGATGGCCATGTTAATGACGATGCTGATGCCTAGGTCCATGCCTAGATGCTCTCTAACAAGAGCCTGATTTGTCCAGATTATTTGTCCTATTTCCAGACTCTTTGAAATGGCACACAGTCAGCAAATTTCCTTCGGTTTAGCTGTGTTACATAGCCACAACACTATCAGGAGTCAACCAGATTATAATATTTCATTTGGTTCACATTCGTACCCGCCAGAGTAATTTCACAACGGACCCATATCTATGCCAGAAGTCAGGCATATTTAAAAAATGTATTGGCCCACATCTGAATCTTATGTGGAATGTTTATGGTGGAGTTATGGCTTTTCTGTGACCCACATATGTCTGACTTACTAAAAGCAAGTGGAACTACAGATCTTAAGCAAAACTGCACAAAGCCTATTTAACTTACTCACAATAAGAATAAGCATTTCGTGTCCTATTAATACCAGTTACTGTATGTTACACATCCATTTCAAAAGGTTTTCATTTTCACTAATAACATAATCAGGTCAAATCTGGAAAAACATCTGTACCAAGTACATGAACCTCAACATTTTATGCTTTTATGTTACCTGGTCTCCAGGAAAGGAAAAGAAAAATAGAATGGATGGATTATTTATTGTTCAAAAACGTTTTTGGTTCAGTGTATTAAAAAGTGGTTTGGGCTAATGCTTCTTTTTGTCTATGTACTTGATAGGAATTATAGTATATTGTAAATATGTAAGTATTTGGGTTAACTCACTCACTTTCAGTAACTGCTTTATCCTTGTCAGGGTCGTAGTGGATCCGCAGTCTGTCCCGGGAACACTGTGCGTGATCTGGGAATACACCCTGGATGGGACACCAGCCCATCTCATGTCACCATGCACGCAGACACACTCACAACTAGGGGCAATTTATCTTAATCGATCCACCTACTGGTATGTTTTTGGATAGTGGGAGGAAACCGGAAAACTCTGAGGAAACCCCCATGGATACCGGGAGAACATGCACAGAATCTCCACACACAACCACTAGAAAATCTTCAAGTTTTGATATGCACTTTTTAAGCATGCTTTACCTACTTTCCCCTGAAAGTATTGTGGCAACACTGCTGATGTATGGTCCATATATGTATGCCAGGTGTTCAATAACTAAGGTCGAACCATTTACAAATGGGTTTGCGAGAGAAAATCTCAATCTCTTCTTTTGTTTCATTCATTTATTAATGGAGGCACCAATTTCTCTTCCTGTAACACGAACAGCGCGCGCCACACTGACAAAAGCAACCCCAGCGTATTTTTGCAGAGAGAGGGCGGTGTTTCCCAGGGTGCTTTCGAGTCGAGGCGGTGAGCGGATTCACGCCTCTCCATGTCAGATTGTTTTTTTTTTTTTTTTTTTTTGGAGACGCTGAGGGCGCGTGAAGCGTGCGCGTGCTGGCGGAAAGGGGGAAGCTCGCCCTGGGCAACACGCTCGCGCGGACGCAGTGTGTTGTGTGTGTGCGCGCGTGTATAATGGCTGCCAGAAACAGCCAAGAAAGGAAACAAGTGAATTTGGGATAAACTTGACAAAAGGTAAATATTCCGCTCCTTTGTGTGCTGAGTTTCGGCAGGCCGCAGGACTCTTTGTCTCGGTGTGCAGGTGTCTTGCTCTGTAGCTCATGTCTTGTAGGCAGGACACTTAGATAGTTGTCAACATTAGTTAGCATGAGATTTGTCAGCATTCATGCTTGTTGTACTTTGGTTAGCTTATGAATCAGAATGTGAAATAAACGATTAAACGGTCTAGCTGTATAGAATAACCTTGGTGGTTATCCTCTGGCTAAAGGCTAATTGTTATTAGCTAATTAGCCAACTAGCTAGGTGTAATGAGCTAACGAGGAGCAGGTTAGACACGGTTCCTGTAATGTCTGTTGATTTAATCACACCTGTTTCTGATTTATAAAAGATGATCACTCTAGGTTGTTTTTGTTTAAAATATCACACTACACATTGTTTGGCTTGGCCTGCAAGGCTTAACGCTATTATACAATGTCCAGTGCTCTGTAATATAGGGTTCAAATCTATTACATATATTATTATGGAGAGCAGGAATGTGTTTAATATTCACCAAGCCTCGTGTTGTTCGTGTCCGAGTGTGCGGTTTGTTCATATGTAAGCTGTCTGCGTTCATTCGAGCTGATTTGCATTACCACATGCATGTAGCTAGGACAGGAAAACAAAAGTAACACGTCTTAGCAAACCAGCTCAGGTTGTTGAATTGTTTCGTTTTGCTGTCGAGTTTTCACACTAGGACAGCGCCATATGTTCGTACTGATCTCACAAACTCACGTGTTTAAGCATGGAGATGATTTGTGCGTGACCGGTGTTTACCAAATCTCTTCAGGGGGAAAGTTGCACACGCTCAGAAGTCTCTAGTAGGCACCGCGTGACGTCACGCCCACTCGTTTGCATATTCATTGTACAACCATGAGCATTTGCATAGGTATACGTGTGACATGAAGGAAGATTTTCTGACGACACTTTGAATAGAATAGAGTTTTTATCAGATTAAAAAAAAATAGAGATGTATGCAATGGAATACTTTAAGTCCCTATGAAGTGCCTTGAAACACTGCGTTTTTCGTTGTGTTGACGTAAGTTTCACTGAAACAGGAAGTCAGGGCAGGACATATCGACTGGCTCCTTCCACTTTTTAAATAGCCAATAGTGTTTAGCTTACCTCACCTCATAGCCTAGGCTAAGCCGTACTTGATGGTTAAGCCTCTGGTATACTTAATTATTATTATTTATTATTATTATTATTTATTATTATTTTTTTACGTGTATGCTCACAGTCGTACGCATAGCCTTTCAAAGTACACACTACCCCTCCTGGCCTGCAAGAGTCAGTACAGAGCAGTTTAAAGCAGGTCTTCTAGTGTGAAGGACGACAATGAAGAAGAATCACAACAACAATAAGAACAATGCTTGGGCAATCTCTCGGCACGATTAGCACCCGTATACAGATCCTTATACTCTTTAAGGCTAGAATTATACAAATGCGGGTACTTTCTAACCTGCACTCGTTTCCGTCTCTTCCGTTTTTTTTCTTCAATTACTTTGAGAATCAACAGCCCTGGGTCACTGTTGCCACCTTGTGGAAGAACTAAATAGTGCAAAAGAATGAAACGCACATGTCCGACCCGTTAGAAAAATCGGGCGGCACACGTACTGTACTCTGTTGATGACGAAATTTGCGTCACGTGTACTGTATGCTGTTCCTGGCGTACACGTACAAAGAGAAGCATACTTTCTGCTTTACTGTGTGTTCAAGTCCTCCTGGGAAGTTCGTATTTATGAGTCAATTCTTAATTAACTACAAACAAATACAGCAAGCTTTTTTACACTACTTCTAGAAAATTAAGAACAGTGAATACGCATCAGATGTGTTTAGCTTTTTTTTAAATATATATTTTTAATCAATTTATGAAGTCACTGTAAACTTTATCGGTCCATATTATATCGTAATCGTCGTATTTTGTGCAGGCGATTAGCTTGCTTTATTGTAAATAAAAAAAGTGACAATAACTTGTTGCATATACCAAATGCATAATAACTGAAATCAGCTTCTGAGATGTATAAACCTTAAATTTCAACAAATTTACTGTCAACTTTACTGCCAACTACTGCCTGACTATAAAACACTATTTTTAAGATGCTTCGGTTTAAACAAACAAGTTGTTCTACGTTAATCGTGTGACAATAAATTTTACAAGTGACAGTGAGTGTAAATTAAATGTCTCACAAATAATATTGATTTCACTATTTAATCTTTAGTTCAGTGCTGCATGGTACCTGAATTAAGACTTTTAAGGTTGTTCACGTTTGGGTTTTTCCAGACTCTGAGAGTTTGATGTGTTTGCTGAAAGCTGTTTTTGAGCCTGGGAGCGGTCCAGAAAACTTTCTGGTCCTCTTGAAAACCGTGGTGTAGGGCTTACTTCAACTGAATTACGTTGCGCTAGCCACTCCGAGCACTGCATGCTGAGTGAAGAGTTGTTCATATCAAAGGAGGAGACAGAACGCCTTATAGGTGAATAAGATACCAAGGGACACTCCTTTACGGGAGACTTAGAGGTGCTGATTTTAATCCGAGAAGCTTCACAAATAGCAGTGAACACAACCCCACAACACTCTCCCACTGCCCTGCCCCCCCAGGACAAATTACATTGTCTTTTGGGGGAGTTGTTTAATTTGCTCGGTAGGAACTTCTCCACCCCCCCCCCCCCCCCCCCCCCCCCCCCTCCATGTAAGCTTTACTTACAATAACATCAATATCATTCTGAGTAGGTTCTGAACATTACGCAAGATACTTTATTCACACCGCTGAGCATTTGCACCTGGAACATTTGGAAAATGACGAGAATGCTTTCATTATTAGTTTGTGGTGAAATATACACTCACCAGCCACTTTAATAGGAACACCTGCTCATTTATGCATTTATCCAGTCAGCCAGTCAGGTGGCAGGAGCACAGTGCATAAAATCATGCAGATACAGGCCAAGAGCTTCAGTTAATGTTCACATCAAACATCAGAATGAAGCAAAAGAGTGATCTCTGTGACTTTAACCCTGGCATGGATGTTGGTACCAGATGGGCTGGTTTAAGTGTTTAAATTTAAACAGAAACTACTCATGTCCTGGGAATTTCACACACAAGTCTCTCTACCGTTTACACAGAATGGTGCGAAAAACAAAACAAAAAAAACCGTCGAGCGAGCCGCCACGTAGGATATAGTGACTCGTATAGGGCCGCAACTAATGATTATTTTCATAATTAATTAGTTGGCCAATTATTTTTTTGATTAGTGGGATTGGGGGGAGGGGCAACTTTCAGTACCTTTTTTTTTGTTTGATTAAACTAAAATCCACAAACTGAGTGTTACAATTATAAACTTCAGACTAAAACTTTACACGACTGTTTGTCCAATTATATAAGACTGAAAAGAACCCAATATACACACACGCACACCAGAATATATATTATTCATTTAGGACTGTAGTTTAATTCTGTGCTTTTTTTGCATCCTTAAAAAAATAATGCATAAAAACTTGTGTATATAATATAAACTAAGTATATAACTAAGTATATAAACAGTAAACTGAAGAAAGTCATTGACAGTGACTCTGGGTATTAGGCTAAAGCTAGCGGCGTAACATTGCGTGTGTATGACGTCATACGCCGTCGATTAGGAAACGGCTTATACTTCCGGTTAGTAAAAAAAAGGCCAGTGTTCCATTTGAGACGGTATTACCTTTCTAAAATTCATACACTAGACGGTAGAAGACATAATGCATAGTGTAAGTGTATAGTACGTCATTTGGGACACAACTTTAATATTTACTCCACGAAGCATGTTTTCGGAACTGAAGTAACGTAATGAGTAACGCACCCTGTGCTGCATGCAGACCAACTAATCCCTAATGAAATTCGTTGACAACGATTTTCATAATCGAGTATTATCGATTTTATCGATTAGTCGTTACAGCTCTAAATTCATATAATCACTCTTTACAACCGTGATGAGCAGAACAGCATCTCCGCATTCACAACACATCGAACTTTGAGGTGAATGGGCTACAATATCCGAAAACCACTTCAGATTCCACTCCTGACAACCAAGAACAGGAATCTGAGACTAGAGTAGGTTCACCAAAATGGTTATAAATAGGTTTTCTGAGTTGCCGTAGCCTTCATGTCAGCCTGAACCTGTCTGGCCCTTCTCCTCTGATCTCTCTCATCAACAAGGCGTTTCCGCCCACAGAACCGCCACTCGCTGGATGTTTTTGTTTTTGAGTGACGCAGATGGTGTTTGAACGCAGGGATGTGCCAACAGGAAAAAAAACAATTGCAGCCGGATCAGAGAACAGTGTTGGGTTGCTTTTGTTACCCGCCTCAACTTTTCAGACACGGTGTGGTTCTTATCACCTTATCGTTTAAAATGTAATATAACGTTGTTCGAATAGCATTATGCATAAATGCTTCTGAAACTTTGTCCATATCTATAAATCCTATAAATCGTTTTCAGGTGTGTTTGCATGTACTTATCGGATGTTTATCGTATTCTGTCGACCCGCAGCTGAGGAAGAGGATGGTGAGCAGACAAGCCAAGTACGAGCTGATTCAAGAGGTGGGCCGAGGCAGTTATGGTGTGGTGTACGAGGCTGTGGTGCATCGGACAGGAGCGCGTGTCGCTGTCAAGAAAATCCGCTGCCACTCGCCTGAGAACGTGGAGCTAGCTCTGCGGGAGTTCTGGGCCCTCAGCAGCATCCAAAGCCAGCACCCTAACGTGATCCACCTGAAGGAATGCGTGCTCCAGAGAGGCGGACTGGCTCAGAGGATGAACCACGGCTCCGACTCCTCTTCATACCTGGAGGTATGTTCATAGGTGATGATGATAATTCCTTACATTTATGTAGAGGCTGCTTTTCACTGAAGGTTGCTTTGCAACTGGAACCACTTTTCAGGACCCCTATGGCAGCGTTTGTAGCGTGAACGCTAGTGAATCTTTACTTGGCCTGGACTACAGACGAATGACTTAACAGTCACATCATGGGGTGTAGAACTGGAAACCCTGATCACATGCAGTCACCAGAGAGACATTTTCAGGGCTTATGTAAAGACCAGGTGTCAGTAGCTGTCTCAGCTGCCCACGTGTTAACGGACCACCTGAGTTAGACGTTAATAGCAGGTCTGAACATGGTGTTCTTGTAGAGATCTAGCAGTAACTAAAGACACGGCAATCGCAGTGAATTACAGTACGCGTTGTTGCTCTACCGCAAATGTCTGAAATACTTTTTCTTTCTTCAGTAGTTTCCTTCATGTTTAGTATATAATTGTAAGGGTAGTTAGACTAACAACAATGACTAGACTTTCTTGGTGGGTGGAGGCATCCCAGTCGACACAGTTGCGCTTCTGTAGCAGGTCCTCTTCTGTGGTTTAGCTGAAGGCAGAAGGCAGTCCAGAGACTAGCTCCAGAGCTAGAGACATTCAGTAAGAAATGAGAGTTTCCACAAACTTGGAGTTAAAAAACAATGTTTATTTGAACCATATCTTGTCTGATTAGTGAAGCGACAGCACGGCTTGCTTAAAGAAACGTTGACTACAATAGATAGCAAATGCTTAAAGATGAATGGACATAAGTATGAGTTTATTATGTTCCTGCATTACAGTCAGCATAGATGTTTTGTGTGTTCAGCGTCTGTGGCTTTAGTCAGAAGAGGTAACACGAAGCGCCACTATGTACTAAAACATAACCGCTTGGAGTTGTATTATTTGTAATGGTTAACTATTGTCCACACTCAGTCATGTTAGATGCTTATCCGGACTGGATAAGCAAGGAACTGGATCTTTTTCAAAGTTTAGTTGAATACCACTTATTCAACCACTTCTAAGAGTCTATGAACTGACTTGTATGAGTCAAATTAGAGCCAGTTAAAACAACAACAAAAAAAAACCCAACGATTTTTGATATGGCCAAAATTATGTGGACACCTGATTTTCACACTCGTGTGCTTGTCGAACATCTCATTCCCGATTTATTCCCCTTTGCTGTGATGATGATGTCCACTCTTCTGGGAAGGCTTTCCATTAGATATTTGGTGTGTGGCTGTGGGGATTTGAGATCGTTAAGCCACGAGTATTAACGAGGTCAGACAAGAAGGTCTGGGGTGCAGTCGGTGTTTCAATTCATCCCAATATGTGTTCTGTGGGGTTCAGGTAAGGGATCTATGCGGGACACACAAGTTCTTCACAAACCGTGTCTTAATCTTGGAACTCGCACTGTGCACCACTGACTCGTGCTGGAACAGGTTTGGGCCTCTTAATTCCAGTTTGGGAAATATAAAGCAAGCAGTTTTGGGAAGAACCACATATGGGTCGTGTATTCCTCTTGGACTATCGTTTTTTCATTTTTGTAACCTGCTGCGTGCTGCCAGTCAGCCAACCATCATCGTGAGATACAGTACTAATGCAACAGGCCTAATAGTCTGCACCGGAACAACACATCCTGTATGTTGATGCTCTGAGTTCATGCAGAAGAAAGTGTGGATTAACATCACATCTCGAGTGCAGCTGCTGTTGGCTGAGAAGAGTAGAATTTCATCTTGTGCTGTTGCGTGCTACCAAACACAGGAAACTGGAGGCCGTTCATAGAGAAAAACATTGGCTAACACTTCCGCACATTTTCATATATTAGGGTTTTAAACACATGATGTGAAGGGGGGGGAAAGAAGAAGTAGCTACTTCATGAGTCTAGGAAGACAGTTGTCATGGATCGCTTACCAGTAAAGTTATTGGTTACCATGCTTTACAGATGCATAGATGTACAGATGCATGCAGCTGGATTTTGCATCCTAAAATATCAGTTCTCTGTATTTGCCCCAGACCATATAGATAAGTAATTCTCATGGTGCTCATTACAAATCATGCCAGACATGTAAGCTTCAGCATGCTTTTTCAGCCCACGACACATACCAGCAGGATGAGCATGCGTGTACGTGTGCACACACGCTATAATAGACATTTGTACTGTGAAGTCCATCTTCCCTGAAACTTAAGTATTTAAGCCATTTCCTCAGGGCTGCTCTTGAATGTCACTTGAACCAAGTGTTAGACTTTGCTCTGTCTTTAATATCATGTAAAGCCGCATGCCGATTAGGCCTGACAGCTGACAACAAAAAAAATTGAATTAATCCAAGATTGCTGGAATATTTATTCTCTGCATGCCTGTGTTACTGTGGCAAAAATGAAGCACTTCTGAGAGAGGCATTTCTTTGATCGTGTCGATAGAGAAACTTTCGATGCGGCAGGATGTGGTGAGATGTACCAGCACGCAGCAGGCGCTAGTGGTTTTGCAGTTGTTTTGGTTCTGATCCATAAACAACACTGATATGAACCGTGATTGGCACGACTGGGGGAAAAATGGACCGTTTTGCTGCGAGCTGTGCCACACACATGGAGGCTCATTTCACTGTATAACTCAGTAAATGCATCATCACAAGAAGCGTGCATTACTGCATGTTTGAGCGTGCATGCACTACAGCATATGCACTGATAGCTGTTTATAGCTGTGCTAAACAACACCGTGAAGCATGCACACTTAAACTTGAAAGCTCTAATGCATAGTTTACTATCACTTCTCTGGATGCTTTTGGCTCTGAAATCTGTATCTTGTTGCTTGTAACAAAATTTCAAGTCTAGCAATGAGGCTCTTGCTTGGTGTGCTCTTGCTTTCCTTTCTCTGTTCCTTTCTGAAAGACGTTCTTATGAAAGATTCTGCTGGTGCACAATTATAGTCTCTCAGTGACATCTAAACTATTGTCCAACTCCTTGTAAAGCTGTACAAGGCTCCCTTTATTACTTTTGTCAAGAACCCCATAATATTTACGCTCTTGTTCCTTCACTTTGTCGCTTTAACTTATAATTTTATTATTGTTGTTGCTCTTTTTAATTGAATCCTGTTTTGGCCTTGTCTTTCCTTCGCCTGTCCACAACTAGCAAACGTTAACAAGGCAAAATTGCATATAACGGTTTTGTGGCTCGGATTCTGTTATCGGTATCGATCAGCACACTTTATGGTCCATTGCACACAAGTTGCTTTGTAAGTAATGAAATTTTTCAGGCTACACACTCGTCAGAGAGTGTTACGTGTTTATGGAAACATGCGTTTTCATGTAGTTCAGTGGTGTCAAACTCCAAATTCTGTCCGGGCCACATCAGTATTACTTTGACGGACCATAAACTGAAGCTATTAATTTTTTTAAAAACGTTTTATCTGTTGTCAGCAAACACCCAATAATAACCATGGCTATAAATATTAGAAAAGGATAATTATAGGAGTGTAAAAAAATAAGTGCTAGCAGAAGTACTCGACTGAATTGTACTGTTTAAACTTCAGCTTTCATTTCTACATATTTGCGTCTAGATGTGTTGAACAGCTTAGAACAAGGCACCTTTTGTTTGAACCCACCCATTTTTTTTTTCAAGCGATCAAAATATTGAAACATGTGACTGATGTGGTGTTTCTTGCTGCCCAGGTGTGCCCTGTTCAGTTGATTATTTGAAAGAATTAATAGCGCTGAATGTCTGCTCTTGGTTTGAGCCCTAGGTTTCGCCTATGAAGACTGCTTTTGTTGTTAAAAAGGATAAACCAACATGAAGACCAGAGAACTATTTATGGGAGAAAAGCAAGCATTTTGAAGGTGTGAAAAGAGGGAAAATCTATCGGAGGCATTGCACAAGCATTCGGAGCGTCCCCCAAAAAGAAAGAACTCCCTGGTGTACTAACAACCAGACATGTAACAGGTCGGCCAAGGAAAACATGACAAGTTCATGACTTCAGCGGAATAAACTTCATGTTAAGACTGTGGTGAATTTCCTGATTAGACTGTTTTTGTTTTATCATGTAGCACATAGTTATAGAAGGGAATGATTTATAATTGCAGTATCAGGTGTCACCCAGATAAGGATGGGTTCCCTTTCGAGTCTATTTCCTCTCAAGGTTTCTTCCTCATATCGTCTCAGGGAGTTTTTTTCTTGCCACCGTCACCTCTGGCTTGCTCATTAGGGATAAATTCATAGGTTTAAAATTTAGATCTCAAATGTATATATTTCTGTAAAGCTGCTTTTGTAAAATAAAACTGAAGTTGATGGAAGAAACATTGTGAGAGCTGTGAAGGAAAAACCCCAAAATAACTGTTCTTGACTTCACCAACAACCTCCACAGGGCAGGGGTGAAGGTCTCACGATCCACCATTCGAATAAGACTTCAAGTGGAGAAATACAGAGGCCATACCACAAGATGCAAACCACTCATCAGCATTAAGAATCTGAAATCCTGATTGGAATTCACAAAGAAACACAGAAATGAGCCACAAAAGATCTGGAACCAAGATTAACCTCTACCAAAGTGGAGAAAGGAAGACTCACGATCCAAACTATACAAGCTCATCAGTCAAGCATGGTGGAGGTAGTGTCATGGCTTGGGCTTCCATGGCTGCTTCTGGAACAGTCTCACTAATCTTTATTGATGATGAAACTCATGAGGGTAGCAGCAGAATAAATTCAGAAGTTTACAGAAACAATCTGTCTTCCAATTTACAGAGAAATGCATCCAATCTAACTGAGAGGAACGTCATCATGCAGCGAGACAACGACCCAGAAAGCACTGCCAACTCAACAAAGGACTTCATCAAGGGCAAAAAGTGGAAGGTTTTAGACTGGCCAAGTCAATCACCAGGTCTTAACCCAGTTGAGCAGCATTTCACCTCCTGAAGGAAGGAAAAAAAATCCCAAAACAACAACCGAAAGAAGCTGCAGTACAAGCCTGGGAAAGCAACACAAAAGAAAAACGCAGCAGTGGGTCATCAGCTTAATGCAGTTATTGCAAGCAAGGGATATGCAACTAAATATTAAGTGTTATTTACTTTAAGACAATCTGTTCCTATTGTTTTGCTCACGTAATGAAGCGGTCTGCCAACGATGGTGTCCTGTTTTAAGTTGTTTTAACAACATGGTAGCATCGACTAGTCGATTAGACTAATACAGTCACTAGTCACCTTAACTTGACGTGATGATTCTGTAAGAACGCTTACAGATAATATGTTAATAAATGATGTTACTAGAAGCAAGCAGATTGTTACTGGATGTAATGTTGCCCATTTTTACCTTCTCAGTTGGTGGAAACATCCCTGAAGGGTGAGCTGGCGTTTGATGGGCGCCGTTCTCGCTACCTGTGGTTTGTGATGGATTTCTGTGATGGTGGCGACCTGAACGCGTACCTGCTCTCGCGCAAACCGAGTCGCCGGACCAACGCCAGCTTCATGTTGCAGCTGGGCAGTGCGCTGGCCTTCCTGCACCGCAATCGCATCATCCACCGGGACCTGAAACCCGACAACATCTTGATCTCGCAGGGTCCGGCCGAGCCCACGCTTAAGGTGGCCGACTTTGGCCTAAGCAAGGTAGGAGTGTAAGATCTTTAAAAGTGCCAAGAACATACGATCACAAATTCAATGTCTTATTATTGTAATGTACGACTGAATGTAATTTATTCCATTCCATTCCATTACACAAACACCTGCCATACGATGGTCATGAAAATGTAACAGTAAGTAGAATTTAAAAGGATAGGCATTAAATAATATTACTATTGTTTGTAACGTAACGCACACTGAAATTGAAAGCGACGCGAAAGTTGAACTTTTGTTGTTTATCATTTTAAGGTTTGCTCAGCATCAGGCTTGGACCCAGACGAGCCGGCGAGCGTTGAACGCTGCTTCCTGTCCACAGCATGTGGCACTGACTTCTACATGGCGCCTGAAGCACGCGAGGGCTGCTACACGGCCAAGGCGGACATCTTCGCGCTGGGCGTGATCATCTGGGCAATGGTGGAGCGCCTGACATTTGTAGAGGCGGGCACACAGCGCGAGCTGCTGGGCAGCTATGTGCGCCACGGCGAGGTCATCGTGCCGCTCGGCGAGGCGCTGCTCGAGAACCCCAACATGGAGCTTCTGATCCCAGCACGGATGAAAAGCATGAGCGCTGGAATGAAGCGGCTCATCAGGGAGATGTTAGCGGCCGACCCGCGCCAGCGGCCCGACGCCTTTGAGCTCGAGCTCAGGCTGGTCCGTATCGCCTCCAGGGAGCTGGACTGGGACACGTGAGGAGTGTCCGTAGATAATGTGAATAGAAATGTTTTTTTTTTGTTATTTTTATTATTATTCCTTTTTTCATCTAACCAAGCAAAATGAACGTACAGATAATTGCGTGGTTAATACTTTTCCTGCTTTGTTCACAAGCACAAGTGAGCAATGTTTTATGAGGTATACTGGGCTTGTAGATGAATAAGCATTTTGTATATGCTGTGCTTCGTGTGCATTGCCTCCAGAGAGATGGCACTGGCACGGGTAAGGACGTACATAGAAAACCTCTTTCTTTTGTTTTCTATCTCTCTTTATCCTTATACCATCAAACCAAACGAATACACATTTCCTGCCTTTTTTTTCTTCACCTTTGCTCCACATACACACAAGTGGGCAATACTATACAGTGAGTTGACTGGCTTAATGGAGTAAATAAATGTTACCATACCTGTTATGGTAAATATACCATCTAGATAATTTATATGGTAAGTGAATGTGTGTGTGACAAGCACATGGGAATTGTGGGTCTTGCTTTATGCCACACTGTGTGTCCATGGAATACAGCTGCTGATCCACACCTTTCTCTCTCTCTTTTTTTTTTTTTTTTTTTTTTTTTTCTTCTTCTTCTTTTGTTTCTGGACAAAGCCCACACATAGATCAGACTTTTTGACCCCGAGCTAATCATACAAGCACCCTCGCAGAGCACAGCAGTTTAATTGGGCGTACCGCACTCTGCTTTGCAAAAGAAACCGGTGACAGGTTTTCCCCCGGTGCTTCCAGCTTTTGTAGGGAGCATCGATTTCGTCCACTTTGACAGCCTGAATTTAGCTTGCCGGAATTTTGCCTGCCTTGCTCTTGGTGCTAACGTAGACGCAACGCAAACCCAAACACAGGGAACGCATCCAGCTCCTCCATGTTCAAATCTTAAACCCGTGTTTGCTGATGGATCAATAGTTTCACTGTATTACTTTCTCAGGATTATACACTTTGTATATTTGATCTTATCTTAAGCGTTACTCACGTTTTCCTAGTCAGTGCGAATTGCAGGAATACTGTGGATGGAGTTTTGCAGGCAGAGGAAGTACATACGAGCTGATTTCTCATCCAAGTTTGATCCATAAATTAACGGAAAACCAGAGTAGGGATCAGCAAGTTATTTAAGACTTTGCTTCCTGAATAATGTTCAGCGGTGCTCTAAGCCAGCCCAGTGATTAATGCTTGCAGTGTCAGTAGTGTATTTCAGGATGAATGATGTTCCTAGCTCTTCCATGTATTCACCCCGGTCCAATTTTATTCATTTATTATTTTTTTTTTATTCCAGCTGAGCTTGCCAGTGTCCAAGAACTGACTCAAACATCGACAGATTTATGTTTTCCCTCTCCTCTCTACTAATGTACTTTTATTATTATTATTATTATTTTTGGATGTGTATGATGGGTCATTCTGTTTATTCAAGGAATGGAAAAGGAAAAAAATCTAACAAAGAATGAATACATTCGTGTAGAATGTTGGCTGCTTTGCATTTTACCAGTGCCATTACTTGAATTTGCAAACTTGAAAGTCAGTCTTAAGACAGAAATGCTGCTGTTTAGCTGGATCGAACTGACATTCATACGCAACAGCACTTATCCCCTGTGACTTCACATATCTTTTCAGCACCTTGAACAGCACCGCCTCCTCATGTGTCTTGTCTGAATTTTATTTGTAAGCGTCCACGTTGCCTTCAGGGTGACAGTCGGTTAACACCAGCACCCACACTCGTACACTGTGTGGAATATATTCGTAAAGCCGTGAATGCCACTGCGAGCAGAACATTTTGACGTTCCTCACACTCTCGTTTTCTCTTCGCCGTAATCCCCCTCTCGTCAGGCAAACGCTAAGCCTGTTAAATTGTCATGACGAAGAAAACAAGGCTTTGAAAATGGATTGAAAATGGCATTCAAGTCAGCATTTTGTACCGAGACTAAAGAGTCCACAGAGCTCACTGCGGCAATCGCTGTCTCCCTGCTGCGAAGTTAGAAAATTAATAAAGTATTAATATTTAATACTGTTTGAAGAAGATATTCAGGGTACCCTTTCTATTGGTGTACTTATTTTTGAACCAGCAAACATTTTCGTCCTGAGATCACGTCTTTTTAAACATCCGCGTTAACAACTAGAATGCATAATTCCCACCCTGGTTTTGGATCACCAGAATACTTTTTAAGGCTACAAGGTTGAAGTGACACAAATCTGATTTTTCTTTTCCACCAGACAGTATGGACAAAAATAAAAATCAGATCTTTTCAAATGACACCTGAGACGCTTTCGTATGAAGTCCAAGATCAGATCGGAATTCCTGTTACTTTTTTTTCTTTTCTTCCAGTGGACTGTGCACACAGTGACTACGTTTACATGGACAGCAGTAATCTAATTATTGAGCTTATTCTGAATAAGACAATATTGTGATTAAGGTGTTTACATGAGACGCTTTTAGAATATTTCTTTCATGTTTCTGTTTTATATGTTATAGAACACAGAGCGATTAACGGCACGCGTCATTACATCCCCACGTCACGCCGTCTGACGTCCCTCCAGAATTTCACGCATCAACATACAGTTCGTCTTTGTTATGGTACCGTATACAGTTTTGGGTGTTTTTTATTTTTAATTTTACGAAAGCTTCAAGTGCAGTTAATTATTAGTCATGCTATACGTGCAAATGGACGACGGCTTGAAGCCGTGGGCTGCGTCCCAAACCGCATACTTACTTGCATGTATCTCGCCTACTATGTAGTAGGTAAGTACACGGTTTTGGACGCAGCCGTGCTCTCTTGTTTGCAAACCGTCAAACGGTTGAGCGCTGCCGTGTGTGTACGTGTCCTGTCTAAAAATGCGGTGAAATCTCCCACACGATGTTAATGTGATTAAGGTAGGCTGAAACAGGAATACTCCACACGCCTTAATTCCATTTGTGTTTACTTCGAGTATGACTTTAGTCGAAGGTCATCAATAATCGCTGTTTACATGCTAGTTGCATAATCAGAGTATCGTCTTAATCGGGTTAATATCGGATTATTGTTGTCCACGTAAACATACTGATTGTCCTCACAGCAATGCAAGACTGGATGTCAGCATTTGCGGAATCGATTCAAACAAAACACAATCAATTTTTGTCATTAAAGACCAAAATGGGTCACTATCAAGAGACAAATCCGATCTGAGCCAAAAGTGGCATTGTGCAGTGAAGCTTTTAATGTGATCGTAGCCTAATTTGCCTTTTTCATTGACCAGTCTTATGCCTTATTTTAAAATCCTGTTGCCTCTGTAAGCACATTGTTTATTCTTTTAAGACAACAATGGCCTTGACTCCGGGTTTTTTTTTTTTTTTTTTTTAAATAATCAATTTGAACTAATATTTTTAAACAGACATACTTTTTTGCTTTTATGGCCCACCTTTTAATCTGATGGCCTTTTGTTTGTGTTGTAATTTATCAGTATTAGCCCTTTCATGCATGAATTATGAAATCCTGATCAAGGATTTTTATTTTTTTTTTAAATTCTTCTTTAGGCATAACATTTTTTTACCTCCATTTTACTTATATAAGATATACATTTTTTAAAAAATGTATTGAAGTGTCCACTCCGATTAACTGCATGCGTTCAAACGACGTATTAGTGTCCAGTCTAGTGCCTGCTTATGCAGTTTAAAAAAAAAATAATGCATATCCTTGCAATAGCAAGAAAATGGCTTTTGAATAGCTGTCCACTGTAGTGATGACTATGCATGAAAGGGTTAATTATCTTGATGACTACAAATTGGACTACTATATCCCCATAAATGCTTAAGTATACAGCAGTTGTGAATGGAACTGTTAAATAAGCCACCATCAACCTCTAAGAGTGTTAACTAGCAGGTAATAGGGCATGTTTAAAATGTTTTACAACCTGTATTCATGGTGGTCACCCTACAGCCGTTTTTTTTTTGTTTGTTTGTTTTTTTTTCCCTTCAATTCAAATTTGGGAAAATAAGGATTTCATTTTTATGGATTGGACAGATCTTTGGTGCACAAGGTCCAAAGATGCATATGTCATAGCTCAACAAGGTGTTGATAGATATTTCAGATATTTTAGCAACCTCTGAGGAAAAATATGTAATGGGTGGAAAAAGCAAATTTAGCTTTCCCAGCCAGCAGTTAGAAAGGTTTTTTCCTCATTCCCCTCACTCCGGACTGTTCTATAATAGTCCTTAATCAGAAGTGATTTCTTTGTTGCCCCTTCGTTTGCGTCTTCAGTTTATTATTTCTTTGCACTTGTAGATACTGTAAATGGACAGCACACACAAGGTCAGAAAGAAGATCTCAAAGTCCAGTCTCTAAACTGTGGTGGTTTTTAAAAAAATTATTTTTATTTTTTAATGAATGATGACAGGCAGTACTGAATGTCTAAATCTGCCAAGTTTAGGCTGTATGATCTTTTGATTTCATTGTGAAATATGTATGACGATTGGTTACAGCCTCTGTATGTGCTTATGATGTGCTTTAAAACTGTGAGCAGTTTTAAATTCCACTTTTCTTTGGTCCTACCATTATATATATATAAAAAAAAAAGTCTTATACAGGGAACACAGGGATCACATGAAAAACCAATCAGCTACCTCTATAGCATTTAAAGCAGTGGTGTCAAAATCATTTTAGGTAACGGGCTACATTATTTTTAGTCAAATGGGCCAGAACTCCTCTTAAATGTGTTTGTTTATTGGCATTTATATGAAAGATATAGATTCTAAATTCACAGACACAATGAACATCTATGACTTACAAAATAATTTTGTCCAAATTATGGTTTATATAGGTTACGTCACAGATATACACAAAATAGCATGGGGAGAAATTTATGTGCAAAATTACAAATGGAAAAAAGTTAGTTCTTTATTTGGTGGTGTTGTCAGCAGTTAATGGCTCTGAGTTTATTGCTCTGTTTTTAAGTGGTATAACAGAGACTTGCACTTTTTTTCTAATCTTTATGCTAAAATTTTTTTTAAAGAAATTTCGAACTTTTATGGGGCTGGTCCAAGCCCGTGGGCCATATGTTTGACACCCCTGATCTAAAGGCTTGTGTCACTACCAAGGTTAAGCCGAATACTGGATTACAACCATTTGGTGGGCAAATGCATTCGTTCATTAAAGCTGCCTTTTTCAACCAACTTTAGGTGCTAACAGTGTGAGGCATTAGCCCAGGATGTCCTCCATATTATGCCAAAAGCACTGTAATATCAGGAAAAGCACCATCGATGCTGTGCAAGAGGCGGCTCAAGCGCTGTCCATCCGTGTTCGTATTTGTACATGAGTGTCTTCTACCACGTAGAAATGAGAGGAAATGGACAGAAAATGAAAGGGTGTAAAGTGAAAGCAGGCCACATTGCAACACACTTTGGTAGTTTTCCTGTTCAGGCAGAAACAAAGGTTCATTATTAGTGTTTGAGTCAAGTTACAGTAATTCATAGATAAAGAATGATACATAATTGTAAATTGTTATTCCCAAGACAAAAACAGATCTACGGTCTGATTGAAGTACAGGAGAAAGTCCCTTCCTTCACTGTGCCCTGCTCACACAATCGCACCTAACACATCCTGTCTGTTTGCTTGACATCAACATAAAGAAATGTATCAATTAACTGGTGTACTTTGTGGCTTGGTTTTAACTAACCATTTTTTTTTGTTGTTGTACAGTATTTTTTATGAGATTTGAGATTTACAAGAGGCTGTAAATGTGTAATTTATTGTTGGGATTGGCTTTATAAATAAATAAAAATTTGGACTTAAATGAGACATTTCATTGGGCTGCATAAACTTTATATTGTGTGTATACATATTGTATTCGATTTTGTTAACTGGTACACCAAAATGGCAAATTAGTCAAATGAGCTGTGTTGTAATATGGAAGTGAACAGAGCAGACCAATGCAGATAAGTGGTGGCTCAATGGTTAAGACGTTGGACGTCTGATCAGAAGGTCATGAGTTAAAATCCCAGCACCGCCAAGCTGCCACTGCTGGGCCCTTGAGCAAGGCCCTCAACCTTCAACTGCTGACTAGTATAAATGAGATCATTCTAAGTCACACTAGATAAGGGCATCTTCCAAATGCCATAAATGTACCAACATTAAAGTGCAGTTTGAAGCAACAGACTGCTCTCACATTACAGCTAAAAGGCTGTCTGAGAATACATTTTTTCATGTCACATGAAAACATTTTACAAATAATCTCTGATGTACAAATGTGTCTAACTAATTCTCTTGACGAATAGCCTGATTCGTTCATTCAGAGTCTTGGTAACTCCTCTATTCATGCTGACACTCAGCTTCTACCTTTAATATTAACTTTGATGTCTGACCATGTCATAAATTCAGGCGTTGTCCTGAAATTTTTTTTTTTTTTTTTTTTTTTATTATTATAATTTTTTTGTTAGTGTGTATGCATCGTATATGCCCCATTTTGGTGTTAAATCACCTTTATTTTTATAGGAGGCACCAAGCAAATCTGGTATACTCAGCTAAGTTCCTTTCTCCTGTCAAAGCAGTTTGATGCTCAGTATGTAGCAATAACAATCTTATTTATTTATTTATTTATTTATTTAAGTTAAAATCTGAAATAAATTGCTTTGTAAGAAATCATGTCAGTCATGCTAAAACATATTATACTACATCCTTTCACACTGTTAAATGAACACAAAACCCGCTTGTAGTACTTCCTCTGTAGTTCCTCTCTGGTGCAAATGCTTTAGGTGCTGATGATGTGTCTTGGTACGTGTGTGAGGTACTGATATGTCACACGAAGCAAATGATTCACTGTCCCTACCCTCCTCACCTTTGAGTTCCAGTCAGACCCTCAATTTCAAATCATTGCATACATTTGAGTTTACAATATGAGAAATATGAGATATTCCAGACTTAAGCATGGAGAATTTTAGCACATTTTCGCATACAAATGCGCTTGTTTTGTTTTTGTTCAGTGTTACTTCCAGTTGTTCAATAGTTCTTATTGTGGTTCTTCTCCTTAGATTGTTCCTAGTTTTCATTTTAAAATGTTCCCACATTTTTCAGTAAGCTGCTTTGCTCAGTTGTTGAGTCGTTTCTCTGGCCACGGTGGAGCTCTGACAGGCCCAAGCTTGAGCAGCGCATTTTCCAGGTTTTTATGGGACCTTAAAGACCTTTTATAAAAGGCTCATGAATGTCTTAATGCTCACGTTTCATGGATAATGAAGCCAACTGAAAAGGCCTATTCTTAATTTTATTTAGCAATTTTTTTTTGTTATTAGACTCTGAAGATATTTTTTCACAATTAACGCATCATGGTAGGTTAGCTATATATTTATAAAACCCCTCGATAACCCCTTAATTATTAATGGAAGCGAAACGCACGTTCAAAATGCCTTAGAAAATACAGGCCTATTTCTGTGTTATTTATTAAGGAAAGAATTAACGACCAAGTACTGTGTTAAATAGATTAAGTGGAAATGAAAGGCTTTTTGATCCATTTTTCACTCTCTTTCAGCAACCGCTTCACACAAGGATGGGTGTGAGGTGGGATTACATCCTGGATGGGATGCCGGACAATCGCAGAGCACCATACTGTACACACACATTCACACTCATTCACACCTAGGGGAAATGTATTTTAACCTAACTACCTAACGGCATGTTACCTAATGGCATGTAATGGCAAAGTGGGAGGAAACCGGAGAACCTGGAGGAAACTCGTGGTATTGGGAAGAACAGGCACGGAAATTCAATGTAAACTGTAAGAATGAGCTCAGAATCTGACCCTGGAGCTGTAAAGTGGCAATGCTGCCTACTGTACAACCATGCCACCATAATTCATTTTTTGTATTTGCATAATTCATTCAGTAACTGCTATATCCTTGTCAGGGTCACGGTGGATCCGGAGACTAGCTAGATGTGAGGGAGGAAAACACCATGGGGTGGGACACCAGGGCACCACTCACACTCATTCACACTTAGAGAACCGAGAGGAAACCTGAAACCGTGATATCAACCCAAGCTCAGAACTGATCCGGGGTTCCCATGCCACTGTATCACCAGTTTGCATTATTTCATCATGAGTGTATTTCAGGTAATTTGTGTCTGTATGATTGCCAGAGGCGTTGCTAGATCATTTTTATTGAAGCATGAGCCCCAGTAAAATTTTCCTGATAAATCATTGTCTGATGAGGTAGATTACAGTAGATACATCTGGAAATATGCTTTCCTATTCACCAAACGTTATCATTGACATCGTTTGAATTATTTCGAACATGGAGACTAATTGTAACGCCAGCTGAAGCGAAAATATCCTGCACATCCTCTTCAGATGTTAATTTGCTCAAGAATATGCTCATCAAACACACATGCCTGCAATTTTCAAGTAATCCTGAAGACTTTGGTTCGATTTTTCAGGCGTGTTTGATTAGGAATGGAGCTAAACTCTGCAGGACAGTGCAGTGGCCCTCCAGGACTGAAATTGCCCATCCCTGGTTTAGAAGCTAATTTCACAGTGTTAGTGGCGTCTTCCAGTATATTGTCTGGTATTTGTGTAAACAAAACGTAATGAATTTGTTTTTGGGGCTCTGATGGACTAGAATTGGAGAAAGTAATGAAAATGTGTTGATGGGATTTCAGGTGCCAGCATTGTGTGTATATATATATATATATATATATATATATATATATATATATATATATATATATATATATATATATATATATATAAAATCTCGTCTTTAATTTCAGGAATTTTAATAGAAATTAGTTATGGTCAAGTATCAATTAAAATGTAACCTTGCATTGATTAGCCTGAGTTAATGTTGTTAGTAATTGTTTAAAAATTACCATGGTAAAACAGACTTCCAAAGTATAAAAATATTGAACTTGTCACTGTTATCACCCAAACTTTATCCAGTTTCAATAGCTAAAAAAAAGTATTTTGTAGACAATTTTAGCAAAGCCCTTTGTGGTAAATTAAATTGAACCAATGAAATGATCTGCAGCACATGTTAATGTTTGTTACACAGTGTGATTAAAGGAAAATGTTTTCATGGAGGGGGGGATAGGTAGGTTTGTAAAACTCTTGTGTGGGGGCTGAAATTCTAATGGTTTCCATTACAAATACCATTACAAACCATCAGCTAAGCACTAAAACCATCACCATTATTGGTTCTTAATGGTATCCACTAGACATAACATGCCACCAGTAGAAGGAAACAAATGACCACTAGAGACCCACAGGGACCATTACAATTCCCATTATAACCATTACAAATTCTATGCGGTTTTCAATTTTTTTCCAGCAGGGATTGCACTAAAAACGCCATTTTTTTGGCCATGTTTTTAATCATTTAAGAAATGCCAACTACATACTGCAGAAACAATCCAACGTGCAGATACACACTTTCTCCACTAGAGCTATGTACACGCCTGAGAAGAGGAGAAACTCCTTTTGATTCGAACTTGAGAATCGGTTCTCTTAAAAGAGTCGTTCAAGGCGTGACCGATTCCTCATTAATCAACCATCATTAGGAAGTTAGCGGTACTGCTCAGACTTCAACTACAAACTGAATAATTAATGTTTATTTGGTTGTTCTGGCACTCTTCAGTGATTATACATCATGGGGAGTCAAGGTTCGTCTAAATGTAATACGATAGCTTTAAAGAGTTGTTTTATACACTGCTTAACGAGTTCATTTCAGTGTTTAGGCCATAATACTAAAAATAAATCACCTTAACTTTAATTTCCTTTCATTTAGGTTACGGGTGTAGCTCTTCTGCAGGCGGATTTTCATCCTCGAAAAATGAAAGAGAAAAAAGAAAGACAAAAGTAGGCTTAATCACTCTACTGCTAGTATCCTATATATAGTATCCTAGGGGCTACTTTTCCTCAGTGATTAAGCTCCACTTTGTCAACCCATTTATCGAGTTGCTGTGAACGAATTCAGCATGTTCACGAATTAATTGACTAAAATAGTCCCAAGCTGTATCTAAACCATATCTATCCTCAGCAGTGTGTTTGTTTTTATCCACAGACAGCAGGAATACTACGCGTTCTGCCATGCAGTGTGTCTCAGCTCCTCTCAGCCAGAGAGCATAGAGACTCCTTCTTTATACGAGACGTGGAGCTCAACCAGGTTAGTCTGATAATAATATTATTAGGGTAAGTGCAAATATGTTTGGACATTCTTTGAATTTCCACCTCGTCTAAGCTTTCTTGCAGTGATTTTAATACAGTATTGAAATCCCCAAGCTGTTGACTGTCTAGTAGGGTTGTCATGATACCATAAACATATCGTCTGATACTATACCAGCTGAAGTATCACGATACCATAAACGTATCTCATGATACTATACCAGCTGTAGTATCACAATACCATAAACATGTCTTCTGATACTATACCAGCTGAAGTATCGCTATACCATAAACATGTCTTCCAATACTTTACCAGCTGAAGTGTCACGTTACCATAAACATATCGTCCGATACTATACCAGCTGAAGTATCACGATACCATAAATGTATCGTCAAATACTATACCAGCTGAAGTATCACTATACCATAAACATATCGTCCGATACTATACCAGCTGAAGTCCAACAGAACAATGATCCTAAGCATATTGCCAATTTTACACTGGAGTGGTTCAAAATCAAGGAGCCAAATGTCAAAGATCAGATTGAGAATCTGTGGAAAGTCTTAAAACTTATTTGAATGAAGAGTATTAAATTGAAAGGAAAATCTGTACCATTGCATTACTCCATTTTATATTGATAGTGTTATTGATACACTAAGTGATTAAACAAAGTATGGGTTATGGGTGAATTTTCATTTTGCAGATATCCAAATGACTAAATTTCTGTCCAGATCTATAAAAGAAAATGAGTGTTGCCTCGTCTTTGTTCAGATTAAAAACTGGTACATCACAATCTCTTCACACAGGTGACTGTGGTGGGTTTGATTAGAAGATCCAAACCAAAGCTGACGCATCTTGTTTACTCTCTGGATGATATGACTGGCCCCCATCTAGAAGTCATACAGTGGGTGAATCTTGAGGTATAAAATGCCAGTATAGTATCTGCATATATAGCCTTTTTATGAATACACACGTTTTCTTTCAAAACCTTTACTGACATTCGATGCACATTTGGTCTATTTGTATTGACTGTAGTTTTGTTCCATCATGTGTTGTCATGCACAATTTGCATATTCCGTAGTGTCAAAGAGTGGAAAATATAAATTTACGGAAAGTAAGTGTACAGTTTAACTGGAACCTGCATCCAAGAAATTGCCTTTTCTGATTTTGTATGGACCCATGCAGCTTTTAATAAGCTCCAATTATCAGAACCAATTATAAAACTGCTTGGTGGACCTTTTTTGTAAAATTGTTCCAGCTAATTATTTAGTCATTCATTCATTTGATGAATAACAAAGTACCTTATGAACATGCAACTTATTAAACATCCATTAAAAATAACAGAAACGAGTCAAGCACCATATTGCAACATTTCTGTTTTCACCTTAATGAGTCCAGGAATTTGGAAGCACAGATCTCTTTACCAACAGGATCTGCTGCTTTTGACATGATGTCTATTAGCTTTGAATTGGTTTTTCTGCTTTAGCGTTACTAACTGGTACTGGCCATCACTCACTGTGCTAATTGCTAGGTTTTCACTGAATTTGCACTGTAGTTTTTTTTTCTCTCCTCATGGTAAGCAGCACTTACCATGTGCTCCCTCTGCATCGTCTGCTATGAGTATTCACATCTGCCATCACACTAACTAGCAGGGTCTTGGCTGTGTAGCCACTAGCATGAGTGAGTGGTTTTTTCTCCCCATAACACATGCTGTTTATTGCTGAGTCTGCAACTGGATTTCCATTAAACGACACTGGGGCTGAACTCCATTTTCCTCCAAATGCAGATCCCTTGTTTTTGCTCACATGGGTTGGATTTCCCCAATTTTATCACAGTATACCACAAGTGGTTAGCCACACTGCAAGATTTGTGTTCATGCAGCTTGGGATTTGACGATAGACACCAGCTATGTGGTCACTGCTCGCGGATTTGGATCCTCGTTTGAAGTTGAATCTGTCGAAACCCCTGAGGTCTAAACTTGTTTCTGAGGCTTGTTAGTGGCAAACTCTCATCTTGGTGATGACTGATGAGCAAAAAAGAAAGCGGTCTGGTTACTTTCTAGGCGAATAACAACTTGGCTTCAGTGATTGCTAAGCTGAAATTGAAGATTCAGACGTTGAGGTTATACACTCTGAGGCTCATGCCCTTCAACAGAACCTTCCTCATTAAAGGAGCAGGAAGTTTGTCAGGGTTGTTCTTTGCCAGGTTTGCCTTGGATAGAAAATTGCAGTTTTTGGAATCAAAAAACCAGTTTGTCCCAATGGACCCATCATGTGCCACCTCTAACTCATCTCAACCAGGTCCCACGTTCAGGGCCTAGACGAGGCCCCCTGCCACTAAAGATGCCACTTGATTCTACTCAAGTTACTCCAGTCATAATAAGTACAGCAGTTTTCATCCAATTCTAGATTTGAGCCAGTAGAGCTAGTTTTTAAAAGATTCTTCATTTTCCTATGCTAAGAGCATCTGATGTAGTGTCAAGTCGAGCAATCACCGGGCTGGCTCACATCACAAGGATCTGTACAACTCTTATTTCCATGTCCCAATCACCCCACAACAATGATGCTTTTTACGTTTTGTCTTCAAAGGACAGGCATTCCAATTCAAATTCCTACGCTTCATTCACTCTCTAGTGCCTTGGGTGCATTTTAATGTGTGTATATCTTTCTTCCCTGATGGCCAGTGGCATAAGGATCCTGCTCTATTTGGATTACTAGCCCCTACATGTCCCAAGCAAGGAGAAGGACATTCAGGGTACATCCACTCTCCTCACACACACAATATAGTGCTTGGCCTTATAATGAGCAGGGAACATAATTAATCAGCAGGCAAACAGTTGCAGTACTGGCTTCAGTTCTGAATGGTAGGACTGATGACGGCAGCCTCAGTAGTAATACTCTTGGGTTTGCAGGATCTTTTGGGACTGTGCAGTGGTGCAGTGGACACACTGTCAAGAAGCTGCATATGTCCAGTCAAATCTGCACTCAGAAGCAGTAGGACATCTGGGGAAGGTTTGTTGATGCACAGGTAGACCACTTTGCCAACGTCAACACATTACTGGTTGTGGATCTCACCCTTCAGACAACCCAGTGGAATAGGATGCACTGGAACATGACTGGTTTCTCCATTTATTATACACATCTCAAGGAAGAGGGTTGATGACCACTGACATACACAGTATGTGTTAATAATGAATAATATTATCAAATGGGTATATTGATTAATTGTTTTTAAAACACACCTATTATGGTTTTGAAACGTGCCTAATTTTGTTTTAAAGGTCTCATACAATAGATTTATATGCATCCAAGGTCCAAAAAAAAACTTTAATGTGCTCATAATTTAAACTGCAATATTACATTTCCCCCCCCCATTGCCAAAAATGACTTGTTCAGTGATCAGTTCTAAAGGATTCATTCTAAACTCCTCCTTTCAGAGAGCATACTCTGCTCTGATTGGTCAGATGTCCCAGTCTGTTAAGATTGGTCTATTGCTGTCAGCGAGCAGCCAATGAAGACCAGAGGCGGGGCTTTTTGTTACAAACCTACATGGGTCGTATCAGCTGTTCAGAATCGGTTCCTTCTTTTGGGAGTCAATAACTCGGTTTATAACTCTGCACTTTGTGCACTTTGATTTTTGAAACTTTGCAAATGTTTTTACATTCACAAACAGCTATACAACACATTACATGAAAGGTAATATTTGAAAAAAACATAATAGGTGCACTTTACCAATAAACACTATGAATTAATCACTCTGCTGTTAACAAACATCTTCTTCTTTTTTTTTTTTTTTTTTTTTCTCCCCCCCACCAGGATGTCAATATGAATCATTGTGTTATTTCGCCTGGGTCATATGTCAAAGTAGTGGGAAGCCTACGCTCCTTTCAGGTGTCTTTTTTGCTCTTAATGTTTTTAGTGCTATACATCAGATAATATACAGGGTGTCCACAAACTCTCCATACGAAGGGGGCTATATATGGCAGCACCACGTCAGTTTTGCGTTCGTCAGCGGATGTTCCTGGACGCCCACTCCTTGGTCGGTCCGCAACACTTCCAGTCTTTTCGTATTTGTTAATACGTTTGGCAACAGTGCTGTGTGATGTGCTTGCCATGTTTCCTGTTAAAGTCCATCACAACCTTGCGGGCAGCTTCCCAATCCAGCCATGAGAATGATTTCAATACAAAAAAAACAAAAACATTTTGGAAGACATTTTGCAAAAATGTATGAATTTCTTATATGTATGGAGACTTCTGGAGACACCCTATAGTACATACAGTGTCCCACAAAAGTGAGTACACCCCTCACATTTTTGTAAATATTCGATTATATGTTTTCATGTGGCAACATTGAAGAAATGACACTTTGCTACAATGTAAAGTAGTGAGTGTACAGCTTGTGTAACAGTGTAAATTTGCTGTCCTCTCAAAATAACTCAACACACAGCCATTAATGTCTAAACCGCTGGCAACAAAAGTGAGTACACCCCTAAGTGAAAATGTCCAAATTGGGCCCAAAGTGTCAATATTTTGTGTGGCCACCATTATTTTCCAGCAATGCCTTAACCCTCTTGGGCATGGAGTTCACCAGAGCTTCACAAGTTGCCCCTGGAGTCCTCTTCCACTCCTCCATGACGACATCACGGAGCTGGTGGATGTTAGAGACCTTGTGCTCCTCCACCTTCCGTTTGAGGATGCCCCACAGATGCTCAATAGGTTTTAGATCTGGAGATATGCTTGGCTAGTCCATTACCTTCACCCTCAGCTTCTTTAGCAAGGCAGTGGTCATCTTGGAGGTTTGTTTGGGGTCATTATCATGCTGGAATACTGCATACTGATCATGCTCTGCTTCAGTATGTCACAGTACATGTTGGCATTCATGGTTCCCTCAATGAACTGTAGCTCCCCAGTGCCGGCAGCACTCATGCAGCCCCAGACCATGACACTCCCACCACCATGCTTGACTGTAGGCAAGACACATTTGTCTTTGTACTCCTCACATGGTTGCAGCCAAACAGCTTGACACCATCTGAACCAAATAAGTTTATCTTGGTCTCATCAGACCACAGGACATGGTTCCAGTAATCCATGTCCTTAGTCTGCTTGTCTTCAGCAAACTGTTTCCTGGCTTTCTTGTGCATCATCTTTAGAAGAGGCTCCCTTCTGGGACGATAGCCATGCAGACCAATTTGATGCAGTGTGTGGCGTATGGTCTGAGCACTGACAGGCTGACCCCCCACCCCTTCAACCTCTGCAGCAATGCTGGCAGCACTCGTACGTCTATTTCCCAAAGACAACCTCTGGATATGACGCTCAGCATGTGCACTCAACTTCTTTGGTCGACCATGGCGAGGCCTGTTCTGAGTGGAACCTCTCCTGTTAAACCGCTGTATGGTCTTGGTCACCGTGCTGCAGCTCAGTGTCGGGGTCTTGGCAATCTTCTTATAGCCTAGGCCATCTTTATGTAGAGCAAGAATTCTTTTTTTCAGATCCTCAGAGAGTTCTTTGCCATGAGGTGCCATGTTGAACTTCCAGTGACCAGTGTGAGAGTGATGACACCAAATTTAACACACCTGCTCCCCATTCATACCCATGACCTTGTAACTCTAACAAGTCACATGACACCGGGAGGGAAAATGGCTAATTGGGCCCAGTTTGGACATTTTCACTTAGGTGTGTACTCACTTTTGTTGCCAGCGGTTTAGACATTAATGGCTGTGTGTTGAGTTATTTTGAGGGGACAGCAAATTTACACTGTTACACAAGCTGTACACTCACTATTTTACATTGTAGCAAAGTGTCATTTCTTCAGTGTTGTCACATGAAAAGATATCAAATATTTGCAAAAATGTGAGGGGTGTACTCACTTTCGTGAGATACTGTAGATAGGATAAGACCTTTGCAGGTTGTCCTTTTATATAGCTGTTATGTCCAGTCAGTTGTAATATAACTGCAGTTATATTACAAGAAAGACGGTATAATACCTCCTGTATGAGCATGTGCAATTTGACTTGTAGAATTTTTCTTGTGTCAGCACCACAGGTCCATGGTAGCTTTCAACATTCGCTGTCTGGACGACTTTAATGAGATCACTTCGCACATGTTGGAGGTGATACAGGCCCATCTGCATAGTGATAGCAGCTCATATAGCAGGGTGAGAGTGGTGTCATGAGTACACTATTACTTTATGGCAGTTGGTTGTTGTTGGCTTTATTGTACTAAGTAGTGAACTGATGGGGCAGTTGTAGCTCAGTGTTTAAGGCATTGGCCGACTGGGTTACTGTTTGGAAGGTTCAAATCTCAGCTCCACCAAGCGTAATAGTATCAGTTTTAAAACCAATTACTTTCTGTTTTGCATGTACCATTTTCTTGTTCCAGATGAACAATGAGACATCAACTATAATAAACACATCACATGCAAGTGACCCAGCCACCATTGGTTTTACAGCCAATCAGAGGCAGGTGGGTGGACATCCTTTCCAATTTAATTCCACACATTCTTACAGTCCCTTTCTTGTTCTCTCTTTCTCACACACACACACACATACACACACATATACACACACACACATACACACACATATACACACATATACACACACACACACACACACAGACTGGTGCATTTAAGTTTAGAACTTAAGATGATAATGCAGGCAATGTCTGTTTTTTGAGGTTTATTTGGAAAGATATGAAGTCTAGTAATGTGCATGCATTTGTAGGCACTATATAGTGCTCCCTATTGTATTACTGTGGAATTCTCTGAACTGTTCTGTAGGTATTTACTTTGATTAAGAGCTGTCCTTTGGCCGAGGGCATCAGTATGGAGTGCCTGAGGAAGTCGCTCAAATATCTCTCCCTCTATGACATCAGGTAGAGGCTTAATTTATCACACACTTTTTGTCTTTGACTTTTGTCATGCAGAGATTGATGTGAAAAGGTGTTTTTGGAATTTTATTGAATTTTAATATGACCTCCAAATAGATTTTTTGCTTGCTTACTGAAACCCCCTGCTCTAGTAACAAGTGATTTATCCCGGTTACTCATTCAGGTGGAAAATATTGACCGTTATAAACATGTATACATTGTAGAAGCTACTGTCAAAATAAAATAACCTTTTTTCCTGAACAATGTTTGATTAAAGTTTTCAGTAATTAATAAATTTAATATGAACCAAATACATGTCTTTGTGTTGTAGGACTTGCCTGCAGTTTCTTATAAACGAAGGGCACATTTTCTCCACAATTGATGACTTCCATTTCAAGTCTACTAATTTATAGTATTTTATTTTATTTTAGTAATTTATAAGTAATTTGGTGGTTTGAAGACAGTCTTTAAAAATGCCATCATATTTTTTGTATCGAGTGGACGATTTAAATGACAATTAAAAAAAAAAAAGCCTGTCCTTGTGTATTTCAGTTATTTACATAGTTAGAAATTGATTTGTAAATTAATAATCTAGAATGCATTTGTTTTTGGTGATTTGTGTTGTTTTGACTATAGCTTTTGCAGATGTTTGAAATTGTGTTTAAATATATAACTTGCATAGTAACTTGTGTGGTGTTCTTACTCACAATTTGTTGTATTGTGTTCTCTGGAGAGTTGGGATAATAATAAAGAAAGCTTGCAATTATTTTTGGCTTGTTTATGTATATATAAAATTGTTTAAATTGGATGTATAAGTGTGAAATTTAAAAGAAAAAAAAAAAAGAAGTGGTGAAACTGCACATTTGAAGATCGGCAAGACGAGACCAGACTAGATGTTCGTAAACTGTTCGCTTTTATTTTTTCCAGTTTTCAACTGCTCGGTGCTTTTCTGCTCACAACGGTTGTAAAGAATGTTTCTTTGAGTTACCGTAGCTTTTCTGTTCGTGCAGAAATGTTTAATTTTTTGGTTTTTCATCATTCTGTGTAAACTGTGTATTCTAGACCCAGTGACTGTGAGTGCCAATTCCTGTAGATCAGCACGTTCTGAAATACACAATCCAGCCCATTTGGCACCAACAACCATTGCATGGACTGTCATTGAGAGAATTCTCATGTGAACATTAACTGATGGTCTTGACCTCCATTTTGAAAAAAACCCAAAACATCACAGAAATTTGAATGGTTTCCACTACAAATACCATTACAAACCAGCTGTTAACCATTCAAATCATTACCATTACTATTATTTGTACTTAATGAAATCCCGACATAACATTTCAACCAATAGAAGGCAACAAATTACCAGTAGAGACCATTAGTTTCTATAAAAACCAATACAATTCCAAGTATATCTGTGAAAACCATTACAAATTTTATAAGGGTTTCTATTATTAGATTTCATGCATAGCACTGCTGACACATTGGCTTTTCACGAATGAGCCGGTGCACAGGTGTTCCTAATAAAGTGGCCGCTGAGTGTAATATCACATGAAATTACTTCCTATAGATATTTTAACTTGCAAATAAATGGTCTTCTAGAAATATCTTTCTTTGGCTGCTGAACAAAACGCCTGAAACCGAAAGATCTAGTACAAACTACGCTTCCCATCACTAGAGCTGTAGTAAACACCATTACCCAGAGATCAGGAGCACTGCCTCGGCAAGATGGCGGCGAATCCGAGTGCAAACGCCCCCCGTTTTGACTGTCCGTCATGGTAAGCCTTGCGATTCCCAAAACAAAACGCAAATGGCAAAGACGCCGTGGTTAGTGGTTTACATGTTTATGTGGTGCTTGTGTAGAAATAACATTATCCCAGCTTGTAGCGCAGATGTGAGCTGTAGTAACTTTGTCAACAATCTGCAACGCTGTAGATTTCATGGAGTGGCCATGCACCCCGCAGTGAGCTGCTTCTTACACTGTATATGTGCTTTATCAATGTGGATATAGCTATAAGGCAGTCTACATTTTTATTCGTATTTTCTGCATCATAGCATTGTTGCATTAATTTATAAGCCCAGTGCAAAAAAAAAACTGCAAACAGAATAATAAAAATATAATATAATAAACATAAGACATTAAAACATTGGACTTTGAAAAATCAAAATAAAAAAATACTACAGCAGCACATGTATAAAAGGGTGTGTGTGTGTGTGTGTGTGTATATGTGTATATATATATGAGAGAGAGACATACATAGACATAAAGTGGGAATCAAAAGTCAGCACTTTTGTGCAAATAATTCTGTTTTGCATCTTTTTCCAATTTAATACAACCATTTTTAACTACAACTGAAATGACATTACTGACAACAGCTTGAGTGAAAAGTACAGTCTTTGAAATATTCACATGAATTTCAGAGTTTCTTAGTATTTGCCATGTCCTCCCTTTTTTTATGCTTTAATGCCAGTGCGATCCCATTTCGGATCAAACCAGAAGAGAGAATATGCATGAGGAAAAGCTGACCTTTCGTACAAAGCAGTTAACATGGTCAATAGTGCAAATTTGCTTACACTTAAATAGGGACCTAGAAATACTGCCGAATATTGAAAATGAAATATTCAAGATGTTGATCATTTACTTACTTTGTTTGAAATATTTCAGAATTCGTTGAAAAAGTCCCAGATTTCCAATGTGGTCTTAGACTTTTGGACCCCACTGGAACAGAAAATGGAAAACAGCATAAAAAAAAAGATTGCAATACTAATATAATAAAGTATATAAAAATAACTAATATAATATAAAATGTATGTGTATATATATATATATATATATATATATATATATATATATATATATATATATATATATATATAGAGGGAGGGAGTATCTCACAAAAGTGAGTACACCCCTCACATTTTTGGAAATATCTGATTATATCTCTTCGTGTGACAACACTGAAGAAATGACACTTTGCTACAATGTAAAGTAGTGAGTGTACAGCTTGTGTAACAGTGTAAATTTACTGTCCCCTCAAAATAACTCAACACACAGCCATTAATGTCTAAACCGCTGGCAAAAAAGTGAGTAATATACCCCTAAGTGAAAATGGCCAAATTGGGCCAAATTAGCCTTTTTCCCTCCCGGTGTCATGTGACTTGTTAGTGTTACAAGGTCTCAGGTGTGATTGGGGAGCAGGTGTGCTAAATTTGGTGTCATCGCTCTCACACTCCCTCATACTGGTCACTAGAAGTTCATCATGGCACCTCATGGCAAAGAACTCTCTGAAGATCTGGAAAAAGAATTGTCGCTTTACATAAAGATGGCCTAGGCTATAAGAAGATTGCCAAGACTCTGACACTGAGCTGCAGCATGGTGGCCAAGACCATACAGCGGTTTAACAGGAGAGGTTCCACTCACTTTGGGAAATAGACGTACGAGTGCTGCCAGCATTGCTGCAGAGGTTGAAGGGGTGGGGGGTCAGCCTGTCAGTGCTCAGACCATACGCCACACACTGCATCAAATTGGTCTGCATGGCTATCGTCCCAGAAGGAAGCCTCTTCTAAAGATGATGCACAAGAAAACCCGCAAACAGTTTGCTGATGACAAGCAGACTAAGGACATGGATTACTGGAACCATGTCCTGTGGTCTGATGAGACCAAGATAAACTTATTTGGTTCAGATGGTGTCAAGCGTGTGTAGTGGCAACCAGGTGAGGAGGAGTACAAAGTCAAGTGTGTCTTGCCTACAGTCAAGCATGGTGGTGGGAGTGTCATGGTCTGGGGCTGCATGAGTGCTGCCGGCACTGGGGAGCTACAGTTCATTGAGGGAACCATGAATGCCAACATGTACTGTGACATACTGAAGCAGAGCATGATCCCAGCATGTATTCCAGCATGATAATGACCCCAAACACACCTCCAAGATGACCACTGCCTTGCTAAAGAAGCTGAGGGTGAAGGTGATGGACTGGCGAAGCATGTCTCCAGACCTAAACCCTATTGAGCATCTGTGGGGCATCCTCAAACGGAAGGTGGAGGAGCACAAGGTCTCTAACATCCACCAGCCCCGTGATGTCGTCATGGAGGAGTGGAAGAGGACTCCAGGGGCAACCTGTGAAGCTCTGCTGAACTCCATGCCCAAGAGGGTTAAGGCAGTGCTGGAAAATAATGGTGGCCACACAAAATATTGACACTTTGGGCCCAATTTGGACATTTTCACTTAGGGGTGTACTCACTTTTGTTGCCAGCGGTTTAGACATTAATGGCTGTGTGTTGAGTTATTTTGAGGGGACAGCAAATTTACACTGTTACACAAGCTGTACACTCACTACTTTACATTGTAGCAAAGTGTCATTTCTTCAGTATTGTCACATTAAAAGATATAATCAAGTATTTACAGAAATGTGAGGGGTGTACTCACTTTTGTGAGATACTGTGTGTGTGTGTGTGTGTGTGTATATATATATATATATATATATATATATATATATATATATATATATATATATATATATATATATATATATATATATATGACATATAGTGTTATTATCCTACTTCCAAAGTTATAAGTGGTATATAAGTGACCAGAGTAAAGTGTTTTGAGTCCAAGAATTGTTGAGTGAACCTCCAAGATACAGTGTACCGAATTTGAACTATACCTATTGGAGCATTCCGTTTTGTAGTGCAGAAATTGTGCAGTGTCTGTAGTGCAGCCAAAAAAGAAATATATTTGCCCAGACTCAGTAGTCTGACAGAAAGGTGTTGTAGAGTCTGTTAGCAACTATGAGGAATGTCTTCCTTGAAACCTTGGTGGTCTCAGCTTCCTGTGGACGGTGCTTCTATACTGTTCCAGTGTGCTGTGTGGTGGGTGAGAGCCCAGTACATAGTATAATAAAGTAATAAAGAATAGTCTGGTTTAGTGCATAGCCTTCTGCAACTTAAATGGTCTGCATTCTAAGTAGCTGATCATCAGAATGACAGGAAACAGGAAACCCAAACACTGACAATGTATTTCTCACCAATTATTATGACACCTTTTTAGCTTTTCCGCTTTAATAATTTCCTGCTTGATCTCAGGGCAGGAAAACCACCGCCTGGACTCCATTTGGATGTAGTTAAAGGAGACAAGTTGATAGAGGTAAGACCGCTTTGCCAAAAAAGAGAATTGATTGTTCATTCACTACACTATGTTGTGTCATTTGCTGAGAGTTGCCTGAATGCACTTTGAGCTTGCAAGTACTGAAGCTGTTGAACGTTATACTGTATTTTGTCATCGACAGTCTTCATACGCTGTATATGTGCATGCAAGAGCATTGGATGCATTTGCACTTTGACATTTCAAGCGAATTCCACACAACAGGTTAGACAGGTGTAGACTACGAACAGCCATTATTATAACCACGACCAGAAGATGGAGCCTGCTGCTCCTGAGAGTGCTTTTTTTCTGACTATGCTTGTGAAGTCTGCATATGATGTAGAGCTCTGAGTATTGTCACAATGGCAAATGGCTGATACTGATTCGATCAGCTGGTATAAATGGGCTAGCTGGGCCTGTCTGTTTTTAGAGAGATTTTTGACATCCATGAAGAAGCAAGCCTGGGGCTGATTTCTTTCTATCCCAGAGTGTAGATTCATGCATCCTATCAGTGACAGACAGTCGTGTCAGCTCTTTATTGTGCACTGGCGCTGATATTTTTCAAACCCATGTCGCTGACATGTCATCGGCGGTAATGGAGAAGGTGCATCTGAAATACAGTCAAGGGTTAGTGAACTTGAATGTGTTGGATTATTTACTCAATCATGCTTCCCCCCCAAAAAAAAATCATTCAAAGGGGAAACTAAGAGTAGATAGACTAAGCATACGTTGTCAAATCAAAATACAAATGGTACAAAAGGACAGTTGTTTCAATTAAAGGGTTATAGAATTTCTGCTGGGCATGTTTGGTATTCGGAGAACACATGGCATGAATCCAGTATGACATTACAGACTTTAAACACATAAATAGTAATAGTTTGCCACACACCATTATTATTATTATTCCATTGATGAGACTATGGCAGATTCTGTCATGATACGCCAACACTGGATTTGATAATGACATCATCAGGACTCTCCGTGCTTCTGTTGTTATGCGAAACAAAAACGATTCATGCTTTAAGACAGTTTTTGTGGATTTCGTTGGATTATAAGCAAGATCTGTGTTGTGTAAGTGAACCTCACACACATTTACATCAAGCATAAAATAATGCTTTAGTTAGTATAGGTTTGAAAAAATAAATAAAATCCAGCACTTTAGGTCCACGGTTGGGAGGGTTACTTTAAAAATTTATTGTTACAGTTACAAATGACTTCATAAAACAACAACAACAATTTAATCAGTAACGTAATCCATGTATCACAATATGAAAGTAATATAATCTGATTACTTTATTACATAAGGTCACATATGTAAATAAAGTCAAGTGAAAAGCAATATGATCTAAAATACTTTTATTTAGAGCTTTAAAACATGTTCAATGTTTGGATTTGTTTTAATAAAATACATAAATTTGTTTACATACATAAAACTGGCAAGAGAGAACCAGAACTATAATCACGCAGCTGTCAATATTGTGTTGTGTCAAAAGCAGGGTTCCAGACAAAAAAAAAAAAAAAAATCTATTAAGGAGCCATTGGCTCCTATAAAGACAAAAAACAAAAGAGACTTACTTTCAGTCATCCTGTCAAGTGTGTACGTCTGGCTTCTTCTACAGCATTAGCATTTTCATCCAATTTCACTTAAACTGGGAACTGAACGTCTTTTCCAACTTGAGAACTATATACAGTCACAAAGAATTGTTCTTTACATTATGTCTGCATCTCTTGGCCTTCGAGTGTAGTGTGGCCTCCTCCTCTGTTTTGCAGAAAGCCAGCGTTTGACACATGATTCAGGATCAAACTGTTCAAGTGATGGGCCCTCTGTGCTGATCCTGACGGAGTCTTCCAAGGTTGAATTGCGTACTTTTGATTTGATCCTGTTTTGAGATGAAAAGCCACGTTCACATTGAGCAGCCAAAATTGGTAGGACAAGCAATATCTCAACTTCTGCTCAGAACACATGCTGTATGCCCTGCGATGGATTGGCACCCTGTCCATGGTGTACCCCGCCTTGTGCCTGATGCTCCCTGGGATAGGCTCCAGTTTCCCCGTGACCCTGAAAAGGATAAGCGGTATAGAAGATGGATGGATGGACACATGCTGTATCATTGTCATATGTCCTGCACACATCCTGTCCATTTTACTGCATTAGTAATATCTGAGACGTAAATTTGGTGAAAGGCATCTCTTTACTGCACTCATGTATTCAGTGTTGAATTTTATTTTTAGCTCCTTCCATTCGGTCTCGTCTTGTAGTTCACATGCACGAGACACTTCTTGTGCTAACGGTGTGTTTTGTGGAGCACTCTGCGATTACATAGTCACCAGCATACATAGCTTTTTTATGCTTTCGACTATTGCCCTGTTTTCTCACAGTATCTTTCGTTCCAGTAATGAAATCCATTTGCCCCGCTATTTCTCTGCCCGCTTTGGAACAAAAGTCACAAAACATTTTCTGTGTGCGATGATCATACCTGAGTCGTGCAAACTCTTGAATCCAAGAAGTCTTAAAATTGCCTTTCTGCACTGTTACTTGGGCGTTCCTTTATTGACACGGAAAGATGATCCTCTGTGTCTCCGTCGTTTTCTCTCTGTCTCTCATGCTGGCACAGCAGGAGCCTGCTTTTTTTATTAGCAGGTGTTGGCATCAGCGTTGGTGCTTGACAGAGATGAGAGGACTGTTTGAAAAAGTCTGATATTTATCGTTTTGACATGTCTTTCTGACGCGGAAGGCCGATCCTCGCGTTCCCCCGTGCGTATTTCGGCGCTCTGGATGAATTTGAACTTTCACGCACAGAGTCTCATTTTATTACGTCAACACTACAAATTATGTCATGGGCTACTTGTCACAGAACACGCAATTAAAAAGACATTACATGCAAATTTTGATATCATAAAGTGTAAATTCATTGCCTATAGTCGCCAGGGGCGATCTCAGGAAAAATATCATTCGCAGATTAATATTTTTGGTCGCACCGTTTTAGGTGCAGTCTGAAGCCCTGCAAAAGTTTGATTTCTTTGGTTTTAAATTAAAAAATAATTGTAATCCTGATAGTATTCCCATTTTTTACATACCCATAAATATGTTTAGGTCAATAACAGTCCAATACCAATACTTATTAAGAGATTGCTGCTTCCTTATCATTTGCTCAGGACCTAGTGAAGTCAAATCTCACTGTGTCTTCAAATATAGTTGTTCCAGTGGCTGGTGTGGTTTTGCTTCTCATATCTAAGACACATGTTTCTGTCCTTAGAAACTAATCATTGATGAGAAAAAGTTCTACTTGTTTGGAAGGAACCCAGACCACTGTGACTTCACGATAGACCATCAGTCATGCTCACGTGTGCATGCAGCACTCGTCTATCACCGTCACCTCAAGAGGGTCTTCCTCATCGACCTCAACAGCAGTAAGTGTTCACGCTGACACGAGCACTGAGAAACAGAACAGCCTCAATTTCTTCACTGAAGGCTAAAATTAGGTTTAGAAAACTCATTTGTTTGCAGTGTAACCCATTTTCCGGCCTGACAGGCAACATCTATAGTTTAACAAGTTCTAGTTTTAGAAGTGTGCTTCTTTGAATGATGGCTGAATGGGAATCTTACTGTGCTGTTTCTCAGCTTTGAAGATTAGAGATGAGCAGGTATGTAAATAATTAAATTAAGAGCAAAATTTTTTCTAATTGATAAGAAAGTTATTTCATTGATAATGATCACTTTATATTAAGGTTTACTTGGCTATGAGGCAATAAGAAAACGCATGTAAACAGTTACATAGCAGTAAATAAAAAATTGCCCTTGTCCTCACCTACCTGTAGCTTCAGGGTCCCTCCATTATTTAGTGTTCCAAACACCCTGCTGTTATTGTACCTTTTTCTTCTTCTTCTGGCTAGGGTGACTATGGCAGCCCATAGAACTGTCTGGTAAAAAGTTGTGAAATTTGGCACACTGATTGGGGAGGGCCTAAGGAACATTCTGAACAAATTTAGGCCAAGTGCTGCCAACGCTGTAGCGCCACCATCGGGTCAAATTTTGGCCTAGCTCGGAAGTACTTTTTTGGTCATAATTTATTTTAACTGTGTGTCCAGAAAAATGTTAAAAGTCAGGTATTCCTGGATTCCCTGTTTCAAAATGAGTCAACTCACCCTATGACGTCAATTTCTGCCTAATTAGAGTCTCCGCCATCTTGGATTTTGCCGAAAGCTGTTTTTTTTCGCTACTCCTCATACAAATTTGGCACACGTCATCTTCAGAGTAAGCCTCACAAAAGTTATCAAAAATAATTTTGAATACGTCAAACATTTTGCCCACAATGGGCCAATGAATCTGACCGTGAAGACACCAAACAGGACAAAAGGCTGTATCTCAGCAACGGGCTTGCACACTGACACAAAGGATCATGCCCTGAGGCTATGCAACAAATTTTGTGACAGCGCCACCTACCGGTCAAAAGTCACAATAACGCCGAAAATCCATTTTAGCTACTTATCCTCCAAATTTTGTCCAATCTTCACCAAATTTGGCTCGCATCATCTTGAGACCTGTCTAAACAAAAGTTATCAAAGGACCTCTGATATTCAAAACCGTTCTCCCATTACCGACTGGCAAATGAGTGAAACTACAAATCATTCTTGAACCACTTTGCCTATAGTTATGGCTCTGCTTTCCTGTGATTGCTTATGCAACAATTGTAGCGCATCTGTAAATGTGTGGCTCAACAAGTCTGGGAGCTTGGCCCTCGAAAATTCTGCTTGCAACTTTAATTTCAATATGTTTTTCTGTTACATACGCAGTTTATAGACAGAAACCAGTAACTACCAATAGACTTCCATTATACACTCACTTTATTAGGAACTGCTCATTTGTGCAATTACCCAAATAGAAACTCCTTGTTGATTTAAAAAGGTCAGAGAACTGGTTCAGGGTGATTGGAAGCCTACCGTAACTCAAATAACCACTTTTTACAACCGTGGTGAGAAGACAAGCATTTCAGAACACCCAACATGTCAAATCTCAGCAGCAGCAGCAGCAGAAGAAGAAGACTACATTTGGTTTCCCTCCTTTCAGCCAAGAACAGGATTCATAGGCTGCCATGTGTACTGGCTGAAGTGTATCTCCTTTTCACAATGCCTGAATTTTTTGTTCTAGTTTCAGTTTTATTATAGGAGTTACTCAAAAAATTCACTAGACAGTAGCACAAAGCATAAGTAGTTGCGATAGACTCTCGAGTTAATTTTGTTTGATGTTGTATTTAATGCTGTCCTGTCCCACCGAAATCTATCCTCACAAGCCACTGCTGTAACTGCAGTCTTATTTTTTTTCCTTTTCCAGCCCATGGCACTTTTTTGGGTAGAATTCGTCTGGAGCCCCATAAACCTCAGCAGGTGCCCATCGACTCCACTATGTCGTTTGGGGCATCCACGCGAGTATACACACTGAGAGAGAAGCCGCAAACGCAGCCCAGCACTGCAGCAGGTGACAGTGGTGTGGAGGACGAAGAGCTGAAAGGACTGCTCGGCTTACCGGAAGAAGAGACCGAGCTAGATGTATGTTATATATTCTTGTGTGTAGACAGGCAGAGATATATTTAATGGATTACAGAGAAAAGAGAGATTTCTCCTGGGAGATAACCAAATGGAAGTGCTTGTTCTCATTTTAATGCTGATATTCTCATGTAGAACCTGACTGAGTTCAACACAGCGCACAACAAGCGCATCTCTACTCTCACCATCGAGGAGGGAAACCTGGACATCCAGAGACCCAAGAGGAAGAGGAGAAGCTCTCGAGTGTCCTTCAGCGAGGAAGAGGAGATCATTAACCCTGGTATGTATGGAGAACATAAACACAAACATAATGGTGATTTTGCTACAGTATTTTTAATTATATTATAATCCCCATAAGCAGAAATAGTTGCTACAAACCATGAAACTTCAGCCTTCCTGGTTAACAATACTAAAGCTACATAATTATTCTTATTTTAGTAATGTTTATGATTGAGTATGATATTGGTGAGCTTGATTAAAGTAACTGGTTAATGTCAGATTAGATATGGGCTGCTGTGTTTGTTTTATTGACTGGGACTTTCTTCCCTTGTATGTGTGATTGATCTAATCAGGTGCATAGTATGATGTGCTAATGATTTATCTAAGGAATGAATTCTTGTAATGTACATTGGTCAGAAAGTATTCATTTTCATTCAAGTTTATATTAATATGCTCACGTGATAACAGGAACTAACTTGTTTCATGGATGTTCCACAAGGTTAAATTGAACTAGAAATGGTTCAAATGTATAATGTTCAATTTTTTTTTAGTAAATAAAAGTTTCTAGTGTTGACAAATTGCTGTGGTATAAGATGAATAAAACACTTCAGGATGTGATGTTATAGAAAAATATTCAATTTTAAGGCGCTAACCATAACTCTGCTGTAAATGGTCATATATTATCAGAATAAATGGCATAAATGAATGTCATAAGTAGTACTGACCACCTTTTTTTCTGAAATTTCTGACTATTTCCTGTTTGTCACTTGTTCTTGGACAGTACATGTAGTTTGTGCACGGTGCTGTACAGTATATTAGATAGTATATCAATACACTTTTATTGATCCTTATGTAGTCGATAAAGTGTTTACAATGATCTTACTAAACATTTATACAGCCTGGCAAATATATTGACATATTAGTGCTTTACTTAGCTCTAGGTATGTTTTAGATATATTTCATCATAATACACAATAACACACACACACACACACACACACGAGCATGAAATATTTTGTTCATAATTATGTTGGCTTGAGAAGGCCAACATACTGTTTTGCTTTATAAGCTTATTATTATTATTATTATTATTATTATTATTATTATTATTATTATTATTATTATCATTCTGAGACCCAAAAAATTTAATTGCTACTCCTCCCAGAGCTTTCAAGCTACATGCACAAAACTTGGCAAAGACCTTCAGCCTGTTCTGACTCGAGTTGCTTTGACTTTTCTAAGTGATTGGAATTCCAGAATTCCCAGTAGGGAAGCTCAAATAGGCCAAAATTCCCATTAACTTCCATTAAAAATTTCTGACTGATATAACTCCTTGAGCTTTCAAGCTACTTCCATCAAACTCAGCACAGTCCTTCTGGCCAATCACACTGGTCAAATTTTTTTTCTCTAACTGATTGGACCCCTGGTATTCCCGTTGCGGGTGATGAAAATTCCCCCAAACTCCCATTCACTTAGATTGAGGGAATATTCAGAGTCTGGCTCCAACTGTCAAAACTCACACACACCTGAGTGCACACAGCCTGAAGCCTAAAAGTATTGGCACGCTATCTAGCTCCAAAAGTATTGGGATGCCGCCTAGCTCCAAAGGTATTGGGAAACCGGCTAGCTGATGGCTTGGGTTCTCAAGCCAACATCAAAGTCTAGTTTTTATTCATTTTTCTCATTTTATCAGATTAATGTGACAGTTTTTTGACTCTTCTCTGTGTTTGTGTTCTCAGAGGATATTGACCCATCGGTTGGCCGTTTCAGAAACATGGTACAGACCGCAGTCGTACCCTTAAAGGTAGATACTGTTCTGTGTTCAGTATATAATCCAAACAGACATGACGGATATCATGTCCTGTAGAAAAACTCGTATTTTAACCCTGAAGATGAACGTTTGCTTGTAACGCGACCATATATATTCAGTGCTATATACAGTAGAGTAATCTATAAGCCTTCAGTTCCACCGATAAAAAACAAAGGTAAGAATTTGTCGTTTAACACATTTTGGGAACAAGCTCTTCAGATTTGGAAATTGAGTGCAGGTTTAGGATCAGATTGCATGTTGTTGGTGAAGTGAAAGGCCCTTTGGGGTAGAGTCTATTACAAAACAAGAGGGACATAAACACAACCACAGTCTGTCACAGAACTTTGTTTTTTTAATGTGGCTTGCTTTGACCACAAAACATGAACAGTATTTTACTTGTTCCTCCATGTACTATTATTGTGTAGTACTGGTAAGACAGTTAATACTAAAACTACAACACCTTTTAAACGTGTAATAATTATAATTATTTTAGCGACCCATTAAGTTATTAGATTACTCATGTTATAGTCACAAGAACTTGTAGTTGGTCAGATATGATATTTCACTTTATTTATTCATTCAGTCGTCTTCAGTATCTGCTTTATCCTGGTTGAGGTTGCTCTGGTTTAAATGACTTTTTCATTTTGTGAAACAGAACCAACTAAGTTCATCAAAAATCTCACAAGCAAATACAAACAAAAATAACTGTGTGAGCAGGCAGGAGTGGTCAAGCTTTCTGCCGGAGCGGGTGGGAGTGGGATTTATTTAAAAAATGGCTCAGTGTAGAATATTTCACTGCAGTAAGCCTTCTGTGATTTTCTTTTCCTCATTCACATTACAGAAGAAGAAATCTGAGGGACATGGCACCCTTGCTGTGGAGGACAGCGTGGTACGTCGTTTCCAGAACTTCCCACTCAGCTCAGGCCTTTACGGGGACCTGCCCCCTGCCAGTCATGAGGCGAGCACCCAGGACAGCGAGCACCAAGCAGGCTCGGCCATCTTGAGCGGCCTCCCTTTGCCCTTCCCCAACCCAGCTCCAGAGGTGGATGTCTTAACCGCCACAGCACGGCCGGCAGCCATGTTGAACCCAAGCCCCGCCCCTGGACCATACACAGCCGAATCTATGAACGAGCCACGCAAGAAGAAGTACGCCAAGGAGGCGTGGCCTGGAAAGAAACCCACACCTTCACTACTCATCTAATGCGTATTATTGAATGGCGTGATAACGTGTGCTTGACTTTTATGCGCGAAACGTTAAACATAAAACTTCTAAAGTCCCAAAACGGCATTTTCAGAAATCTCCGTCATGTCGCAGTATCAGAAAAAGCTCCTAATTTGTCATAACTCATAGCTAAGGTGATATCAGAGGAACAGTGTTTACCAGAGACTTACATAAACAACTCTTATTTGTTATTGTAGGTTATTTCCTGAGGTGTTTTCCTACTGTTGTGGACATGCCACCACATATTTTCTGTTAGTTACACAATGCAGATCATAGCACACCATTACAATAGCAGATGACTGTAAGGCTAGAATCAGTAGATTCATTCTTAATGTTCAGTCACTAAGCATGGTATACTAACTACTTACATGAGTTGTAACCTTTTAACTTCATGAATGTAAATGTCAACACTATAGTTTCCGTAATGCAAGAACAGGACACGTATTTCTCATTCGTTTGTTAAACGGCTACGGTATCGGAGCGTGCAGAAGTGAGTTTGTTTTGTGTGTTTTATATTTTTATATCTGAGGATATGTTATAAAATGATGCGTGAAAAGTGCAGAGAAAATGATTGTAGGAATTCCTAACTTTGCTTATTTATCTAATAAACAGGATTCCTTTCTATAAAGCCGGATGTGTAGGTTGAAATGGAGTTGGTTCCTGGAAGTTGAGCTGGACGTTTATTCCCTTGAGGCATCTCGCGCCTCTAATGGGTTTCTCTCTGTGCCATTTTGAAAATGGACTAGTTATAATTTATCCTGAGGTAATGAGGCAAATGAAAGTGTCCCGGGCTTTAAGAATTCCCTGTGGACATCATATTGTCACTGAGTAGGAGTTTTCCTTCTGGTTTATATCATTTAGTAGGTTCAAAATACAGTATTCCGGGCTACTGTTGAAATTGTACTTCGTGTCATACTATTGTGAAAGCTGTCTGTTCACTAGAGGGAGGAAGAGGTGTAAAAATGATCAGTCCATCTGTTTTAATGTGAACTGAATTTGTGAAGTAGAAGAAAAAGGAAATGCCTAGATATACGCCTGGCTGAGGTGGGGAAGTTGGGAGAACTTTACTTTGCGTCCACTTTGGAATATTCACATAACATTCATTCATGTAAATGCACATTCATACCTAAGGGTAAACTAGAGTTGCCAGTCCACCTATTGGAACGCCCCCCCAGTAGATTCCTCCAGTACAGTATTATGCCGCTATGCGATATTCACATACCAGTAGTTGCTGCCATTTTTTTTCTAGTTTATTAATTTAATGAATTAATTATTTATTAAGGTCATCCATCCATCCATTTTCTGTACCGCTTATCCTACTTAGGGTCGTGGCAGAGCCTGAAGCCTATCCCAGGGAACTCGGGGCACAAGACAAGGAACACTCTGAACGGGGTGCCAACCCATCACAGGGCACAGTCATTCACACACATTCACACACTACGGACAATTTGAAAATGCCAATCAGCCTACAACGCATGTCTTTGGATTGGGGGAGGAAACCGGAGTAACCTGGAGGAAACCCCGAAGCACTGGGAGAACATGCAAACTCACACACAGAGTAGAGGCAGGAATCAAACCCCCAACTCTGGAGGTGTGAGGCAAAAGCGCTAAGCCACCATACCCCTTTATTTATTTATGTATTTATATTTATTTATTTGTCTTTAACTTTTGAAATCCACTTACTATTTGCGTTGGAGAGATACCTCTTGTAAACTGGTAAGGACTATTTCCAATCCAATATGTCAAGCTAAAATAATTGCAACTAAATTATCTCCTATTTGTTTTCATGTTGATGTCTTAGAGTATGCAAATGATTGAGTTGTGACCTTTTACAATAATGTAAAAAAAAATTATATTACAATGGCAACCTCCCCCAGAAAAACAGCTAGATGTCCAGTGCATCTTCTTTTTTTCTTTTTTTTTTTTCCGTCTATTGTACATTTCCAGCTACACTTCCTTATCTGTCCAGCAGGGGTCTCCCGTGTACCTTATTGCCTGCGCCTGCTCTCCACCTCAGAAAAATGACACCTCATTAATCAAATCTGCATGAATGCGCTCAGGTTGCCATGGCAATAATTATCAGAGCTGCCTAATTAACTTTCTCAATTGCTTAATGATATACGACCCTATGAACTCCCTCATTTCTTCTCTGTCTTTAATTCGAGCATGCTTCTTTTTCTTCTCTCCTTCATAACCCCCCCCACCCCCCCACCCCCCAACTTTCTGTGTTAACCTATGACCGCTGTTTTATTAAACGCAAGAAAGAACAGATTGTCACTCACGGGGATGCAAGAGAAGATTTGCGTCCTGGCTCATGTCTTTAACCTTTCTCTCTTTTTACCAATGAAAAGTGGAAAGCTGGATTAAAAAAAAAACTTCCTCACTTACTCATCAGGGTTTTATCTTGAAATAAGTGGCTTTAAATGTAAAAGTCATCATAAAAAATGAAGGTTTATCTGCTTGTATAATAGTTATTTGTGTATAATTCTAGATATATTCTGGGTCAAGATTCTTTCGTATCTATATTATTTGCTTACAATAAGTAAAATACTCGTAACGCACAGTGCTTTGCATACGTATTTACCCCTCTTGAGCTTTCCCAGATTCTGTAGTGTTAAACATATTTATGTGTTTTATTTATTGTCACATAAAATTAAACAAAAAGTAGATATCTTCTGTTTGCATAAGTATCCCTCTTGGTCAATATTTGGTAGAACCACCTTTGATTGTGTTTACAGCTGCAAGTCTTCTGGAAAATTTCTCTGTCAGCTTTGCATATCTGGATTCTGATTTTTTTGCCATTCTTGTTGCCAAAATTGCTTAAGCGCTGTCAAATTGGACAGAGAACTTTGGTGATCACCAGTTTTTAAGACTTTCCACAGATTTTCAAGCTGATCTTTGAATGGGCCATTCTCACTCATTTGGCTCCTTGATTTTGAACCACTCCAGTGTAAAATTGGCAATATGCTTAGGGTCATCATCCTGTTGGAGGGTGAACCCTTGCCCCAGTCTCACAGGTTTTCTTCTAGTCTTGCCATGTATTTGGTTCAATCCATCTTGTTCTCAACCTGGAGCTGTTTCCCAGTCCTTGCTGATGAAAAGCATCCCCGAAACATGATGCTACCACCACCATGCTTCACTGTGGCGATGGTGTTCTCACTGTGATGAGCGGTCTTGTGCTGATGCCAAGAAGTTTGGTCTCATCAGATGAGAGAACAGTGCAGGCAAACTCTAAATGAGTTGAGCTGTGGATCTCTCCATCTCCTTCCGACTTCTGGGTTTCTTCTCTGACTAATGCCATCCTTAGCTGTTCACTGACATTTGTGACATCTAGGTCGCAGTTGTGCCATATTGTTTACATTTTAAAATAATAGATTTAAGTATTGAATATTCATCCATCCATCCATCCATCTTCTATAACGCTTATCCTTCCTTCAGGTCACGGGGAAACCTGGAGCCTAATGGGATATTCAAATCCCTAATTGGGATTTTTTAAAATTTATAATTTAACCCTGCTAGATACCTTTGTAGAACTTTGTCCTGAACTTGTTTTGATATCTCCTTGGTCTTCATGGTAGGTATTTGTTTATCTATGTTCTGTAACAAACTCTGGGGCCTTTCAGGAACAGGAACATTTATATTTAAATCACACAACACAGTTGAACTCCATTCAACAAATTATTTGACTTCTGATGGTAACTGGTTGCACAAGAACTAATTTATGGATTTCATAGCTTGTGATGTGTAGTTGTAACACTACAAAATGTGGAAAAGTTCAAGGAGGGTTAATATACAAACATAAGTGGCTCTGCATTTTTGGAGAGGAGACTGGAATTATGGGTGGGATTTGTTGCATGATTGGGAAAACAAGTTAGATTAGAGAAAAGTGAAAGTGTGTGAGATGTCTAAATGTTGGAAGGAAGGAGTTTTAGAAATTAGGTGCTGTTCTGGGGAAAACATGGTCAAATCTGTGGAATACTGATGGAGGGATATGAACAGACGAGTAAAGGAAAAAGTAGCTGGGTTGGAAGAAGAGAAGATATCTGAGGGCCTTGTGGATAAAGATCATTTTGAATTAGATGAATTGGTTTGTGAGGAGTAGTAAATACGAAGTGTTGGTGTTGGAGACCAAGTGTTAGGAATGAGAAGTTGGAGAAAAAAAAGTATAAAAAAGTGTGCTTAGGGTGATAAAGAAGATGCTGCGTGTGTAAAGTGACAGGGCTAACGTTAGGTGACCTTGTCTGACAGGCTGAGTGAAGGTACTGTCATTGCCTATGTTGTGAGCCAACCAGCCAGGCGGAACTTGCCAGAACACCTGCTGACACTTTGCCTGCCCGCCTGCCTCCACATGACACTCTGTACAGTCGTACAACTCACTCCTCACATACAGGCATCACTCCACTCACACAGTCCAAACAGATCTTTGTGTGCACAGCCCATTTTACTTGCTAACACTGTGCTTGCTTGTGAGAGTTGGAAATCTATTAACCCCCTGCTGCCCACATACACACAAAAGTTCCCTATCTCTCTCAATACCTTCAGTGATGTGCGTGTGTTCACACATAATTATCATGAATCCAACACATTTCACAGTCACTCTACCTGTCTCTTCATCTATTGTAATGTCTCTCTTTCTTTCTTCCTCTTTGTCTTTCTCTGACACATAAAATCCTGGCTTTTACAAGAGAATCTTTTAAAACTCTGTGTCTGACAGTGTCGATGCATACTGTTTTAACGGTTTAGATTTTTATGAATTCAGCAAGATGAAGAACTTAATCATTGTCATGATAAATCTGGGAAGATTGGAGACCTGCATTATGTTCCCACTGTTTGAGTTGCTGATTTAGTGGAGTGGGAGATCTCAGATGAGATTAAGTGTTGATTTGTGTTGGAGAAACCTTCACCATTCTGTTCCCTGGGAGAGAGATCCCTTACGATCCCTTGCGGATATCTTGTGTTTCTACTAGTGTATTTACTCCTAAAAGTGAGTGAGATTTCAAAATTTAGTTTTCATGGCAAGAGGATGTAAGGATTCCCTGCTGAGACATGGTCAGCATCACTTAACCTCAGAGAGGAGGAAAAGGGCAAATGCAACAGAACACAATGCACACAGCCAGGCAGGAAGTATTAGTCAGTGTTATGCACAGTCAGTGTAGAGGGACAGAGTTCCAGCACTGTGGCTTTGGCCGGACTTCTGTAGTTACGTGCCAAACACGTCTCTCCGTTTCTCCCTCTCTAACTCTTTCTCTGTGACATTGGAAGACCACATGGTTGGCAGAGGCCCAGGCTTGTGGAGGAGGCTCATTCCTGGGATGGCCATTGGCGCAGAAACACCCAGATGCATGACTTATGCAATGCTACAGGACTCAGAGACACAGGGAATTAGGATAGGTTTGCCGAAAGAGGGGAAGCTAGGACACTGCATAAGAGATATTATAAGGATCAAAAGTCAGATTTAGGCAGTCTAGATGCAACAAAGTGAAAGATATGATGGGCGAAACAGGTCAACAAGCTAATTCATTAAATGGAAAGGAAAGATAGAGAGAGGGAAGATAATCAAAAGGAAAGTTAGATGTAGACAGAGATAAAACAGCAAAGATAATTAAGAACATTAATTCATCATTCATCTTTAGTAACCACTTGAGCCTACTAAGGGTTTGCAGTGGAGCTGGAGCTTTTCCTGGGGACCTGGTAGCTTCAGGCAGGAATACACCCTGAAAGGGACGCCAGTCCATCACAGACCACTATTCACCTCATACCTAGGGGCAATTTTAATGTCACCAATCCTGGTATGTTTTTGGGAGGTGACTGGGAACCTGAGAACTCATAGGAAACCTATGTGAACATGGGGCGAACATGCAAAACTACACACAGAGAGTAACCCAAGTTGGGATCCTGGAACTGTCAGATGGCAATGCGACCTGCTGCACCACTGTGAAACCCAAATTATTAAAAGGGAGAGCCTAGCCAAGTACATTGCTTTAACTAAACTCAGTAAATATGTATGCACGGCCACGATTTTGGCAAAACCCTTACCAGAATCCACTGATGACCAATGGTTTTAAAGATATTATGGGGTAGTGTGTCTGGGAAGGTTTTTCATACATCCATGATCAATAAGCTGGACTGTGGAAATCAGGGCAAGATCTGGAAGACCAAGTAAACTCTCAGACAAAACTGCCAGTATGCTGGGCAGAAAGTCAAAGCAAAATCCCCAAATGACAACAAAGACCTGCAGGAAGGTTTAGACATGAGTGGTGGTGCACTGTTATATTGTGCAGCAATACTTGCACAAACATGATCTGCATGGAAGATCATCAGAAGGAAACCTTTATTGGGACCTCTTCACAAACGTCAACATCTGAAGAATTCAAAACAACATCTAGATAGCCAGAAGCATTTTGGAAACAAGTGCTGTGGACTCATCACTAAAAATGGAACTAAGTGGCCACAATTATCAATGGTAAATTTTGGTGGATCAATCATTATACTTTGGGGTAGATGGAAGAATGGATTCTGGTATATATCAGAAAATTCTGGAAGCAAATGTGACACAGTTGTCAGAAAACTGAAACTGAAATGAGACTGGCTTCTACAACAGGACAATGATTTAAAACAAACCTCAAAATCCACCATAAACTACTTTAAAAAATTCAAGCTGAAAAAACTTTTGGAATGGCTCTCACAGTCCTGACTTGAACATCACATAAAATCTGTGGGTAGATCTTAATCATACTGTGCAGCAAGCTGGCCCAAAAATATCACAGAGCTTGAAAGATTCTGCAAGGAATGCTGGTTGAAATTCTTAAAAACAATTCATCAAATATAAACTATCTGTGCATTTTTAAATGTAGTTTGCTGCTGAGGTTGTGTTACTTCTTTTCACGTCAACAAATTAACAAAATATATAACTTGGCCAGGGGTGCCCAAATCTTTGCATACAGTGGTGTCTATTAGCATATGCAAAAAGGGAATAGATGTTATAGTCTTAAATATATTTCACCATGAAAAAAGAATCAGTTTCCAATCTGATATGGACTAACATGTTGTATGACTTTCTAATGTTTAATCTTACTCTCAATAACATACTGTGCATTCTTTAAATTCCATTTACTTAAGACTTTGAGAATGGACACTTACATGTCTTACTGCAAGGTTATTGCAATAGACAAGTAGTAAAACAGTCATAGACAGCAGGTTATTATTTAATCAATAATGGATTTGAAGACTTAATGTTCATCACTTTTTTCGAGGTTTTGAATGAACATAACAGACCCAATATATATGCAACCCAGTCCCTTAAAATATCTTCCTACAAAGCAAAGTCCCAAGTGTTGAATTAACTGTTCTGAGTTAACTGAACTGAGTGTTCATTTGTATAAAATGTGTATTTTATAAACACTGTATGTGTAAATTAAACACAGTGACTGTTAATTCTACACTTGGGGTTTCATTGTGCACAGACGTTCTTCTTCAAGGTACCTCATGGTTTTTGTAGTACAAAGAAATAAAGTGCAGGAAGCCTAATAAATGTTATGTGATTTATGAATTTTCCTGCTTGTTCTGCAGCAAGAATGCATGAAATCTATGTCCTTATTGAACTCTAGCCCTGGACTGCATGCTGCACAGCGGGGAACTCCAACGTGCAATTTTAAGTAATGGTTTTTGCAGATCGACATCCTGGAAAATGACAATAGCCATATTCATTTATTCATTCATTCATCTTCAGTAGCCACTTTATCGCTGGCAGGGTCACTATGGATTCAGAGCCTGTCTGAGGAACTCTGGGCATGAAACAGTAACCTGAACTTAGATCGAACCGGGGACCCTGGAGCTATGACAGCATGAACTCTTCCTGTTTTGCCCACCCTAGCCATATTTCTCCATTGTAAAACATAATTATGCTCAAGTTAAAAATACCATTGTTGCAAAAAAAAAAAAAAAAAAAAAAAAAAGGAAAAGCACATATACCGGCTGTGTAGGCTATTTCACATCCAGAAGTACAGACAGAATAAACTATTCAATTGATCACGTTCGTAACATTTCTTATGTTTTCCTGACATTTGATGAAGGACATGTATGTATAGAGGTTACCCAGATATCCAAAAGGAACAGGGTGAGGTTATGAAGACATTACATTTTGTTCCGTTTTATAGAAATTATGCACTAAGAAAAGTTAGGAGCACTAACTTATGTTGTTAAAAAAAAAAAAAATGATAAATGTGACTTATGAATATGCAAAGTGTGCCACCATGTTGGATATTTACTGGATATTTGCCATGTTACCATTTTCTAAACACAGCTAGACATGATTAATGGAGATAATTACCGTAAATGAGGGATAGACACTTTCTACAGCAACGAATTTTCTATGTGATGTAGATAATACGTATCTTTAATAGAGAGCATGAGGAAGGCTGACCTAAGAACATAGAACATTATCAGCGAGTGTTGTAATTAACAAAGAGGTGCAAGGTGCACTGAGACATCCATCCATCCTTTTTCCATAACGCTTTTCCTACACAGGGTTGCTGGGGAGCCTGGAGACTACTCCATAGCCCTTTTCCACTGGGGCTGGAGCCGGAGCCCAGTCTCGTACCGGGCTTGTGTGCTTTCCACACAAAAAAACCCCTGGGCCTGTGCCCAAATCCTGGAGCCGAACCGCCCCTGAAACTTGCTGGTCTCAAACAAGGCCACCGGTGATGTCAGTAGGCAGAGCTTTCCCTACAGACCGCAGTTTGAAAGCTTTTTTCGGGAATGCGGTAAACATTAGGAACCAAGATTAAACATGTCGGTTCAACAGTTGTTGGCAGAAGAGACCAATGCTCTCCTTGCCCTCGGGTCGACGAGAGAAATTCAAGACAAATTGGAAAGTAGCATCAGAAAAAAGCGCGTATATGAGGAGATAGCGGGGGAAATGGCCACTTTAGGATTTAGCTGTTCTGCTGATCAAGTGGTCAACAAATAATTAAAAAAAAATTAAAAAGGAATACAGGGATCAGACAAGAAAGATGAACAGAAGAGGCAGTGGACAGAGCAAAATGATTAATTTTGATGTCATGGACTCCGTTCTGGGACATCCCCAGAGGGATGAAGCACATGTTCTAACCACAGTGTTCCCTGCACTGTAACATGAGCTCCATTTCCCCTTTGCTCAGAAAGGTCTTACACCTTGCTCCCAAGTTTGAGACTTTGAGGTGGCAATTAGACATATGTCCTCACACTGTTGATTATTCACTCTTGCAACCCACTTTCTTCTGGAAACTTATTTGAGAATCTGCAGAATGACTACTTACTACTACTACTACTGCTTCTTTTTGGCTACATTCTTGAAATGAGTATTTTGTGGTGCCATGATGAAAGACGTCTTACTTCTAAGTGCCTTCAGAAAATCTTCCTTCTTCACGGTTTGATATGCAAATGAGCATTCAACTGATATGCAAATGAATCTATTGCGTCATCCGAAGACTTTCTGAGCGTGCATTACTTAGTTTCCCCCTCTTCGCTTGTCAATACCTTTGTGTGAGCACAATTCCAGGGGCGCACTTACTATTACGCAAAGGTCGGCAACTGCCTTGGGCCCCGAGCTACCAAAAGCCCCCCAAACGCTACATAAACTTATACTGCGCATCTGCGGATATGATTCAGGAAGAAAGGAGCCAACTCCTAAAAATACAGGCGACGTCACGTGTAGTGTAGGGACAGCAAAAATGAAGTGAAGCAGCGGTGCTTTTTTACATTTTTATTTATGTATTTATTTATTTATTTATTAATCAAAGCCTGTGAAGTGTTTTAATTAACAGATTTTGCCTTTGGCGTGAAGGCAAGGCTCTAGCATTACAACCAAAGAACAGCGAGGCTGAGACAAGCAACAGGGTTCATTCATTCATTCTCTCTCTCTCTCTCTCTCTCTCTCTCTCTCTCTCTCTCCAAATGAAACCCTGAACTCTGTAGACATGATCATATGTGAGTTTAATGTCATGATGATAGTGGGCCATTCAGATGTGGATTCATGTTCACTTCATGTGCTACTTCAAATAAATATATTCACATTCATGTGCTACTTCAAATAAATATGTTTGAATATTACCACAATTTCGAAAAAAGAAGAATATTATAATAAGCTGCTGTCCAGCTGTACCATACAGCGACTTATTGTTTGCTCTTGGTTAGTGGCCATAGTGAAATAGACTTATTTATTCATATAGGCCTAATATCAAGATTAATTTAATTATATTAATATTAGAAAAAAATACATTATTATTATTATTATTATTATTATTATTATTATTATTATTATTATTATTATTACCACTACGACTACTACTACTATTATCATTATTATAGTAAAAGTCGTAGTAGTGGTCTGTTTTTTTGGGGTAAAATGATTAGATGTGGATTGATGTTAGTACTAAAATATAAAGTTTCACTCCTGATTGAGGAGTTCACAGCTGAGTGGTGCAGCTCTCCTACACTGCACTCAGATGATGCCCCCTGACTAGATCACATGCTGTCTTGATTGTTTTATATTCTTTGTCTATTTATATTCTTTTGCTATTTTACAAATATGGCTTGATGTCTGGTCAGTGCCATTTGAAATAAATATGCTTAAATAGCATTTATGTTTCTGCATTGTGTTGTATTTTTATACTAGTAAGTGGTGTTAAAAAAATTGGTCTAAGCATCAGTGAGCCGGTGTGTTATGATGGGGTGTGTTGTGGGCCGGGTGTGGGGATCCGCTCAGGGCTAGAAAGTCCAGGGCCACTTTTTTGTCCAAGTTCAACCCTGATTATTGCTATTAATGCTAAATAACATATGGTGAAAATTTAAATATTGATGTTAAACCACTGAAATGAGGCCCCCATTCATACATTTTGCTTAGGGCCGCTAAATCACTAAATTCGCCCCTGCAAAATTCATGCACATTTTAATGACCACGCAGGCTGATAGGGTCCTCGCGCTCCATTAAAAACACGATTTAAACGCAATTACTTCTCTCTCTCTCTTTTTGTCTCGGCTCTCCCGTCACTCTCTGTAGATTAATAATAGCTGGCGGAGGGTTTGAGGACTGAGGAAACGGTTGCCAATGACGACCGACCCGTCAATACTCATGCATAGTGTCACTAGGGCGCCTTTTTCCCAGCACAAATAGTGAGCGGACGGGATTTTGGCGAAACATCAACCAATGTCGGAGGCTCGCCGCTGGTTGGAGATGGAGCATGGGGGGCTGTGCGATCCAGGTCCGGCGGAATTCCCCCTTGCCAAATCTGGCACTTTATCAGCGCGTTGCACGCAGCCGGTAATATTAAATGGCACGATTGCACCGATCCCGCCCACCCGCGCTCGTGCATAGGACACACATCTCTCACCAAAAAGCCATCACCATCCAAATATGCCACTTTCCTGCCTCCTTCTCTTCCCTCTGCGGATTTAAACGCGTTTGGCAGACAGATCTGGCGCTGAAATCGTCTCACGTGACCGTTGATTCTCTCTCTCTGCTCTCCATATAGCTAGCACCTAACATTTATCCAGGTCCAAATTTTGCCAGAAGAACTGCCAGGAGCATAAGATGCATTGGAAGAGGTGCACCGAGGCGTTAACACTCCTGTCACATCTCAACCTGTCAGTGCAACAGGTGGCACACGCACCTACACTAAGAAAAGGGGGAAAGGTTACAAAACACACAACAGAGTTTTTTCTTTTCTTTTTAAAGCTAAATTCATTAAGCAGTCTGTATTTGTAATCCCTTGGCTGCTAATAATTTTGTGATTGGTGCTAAAACGGACCACTTAGTCATTTTATTAAATGCCTTTAATAAATGGATTTTTACATAGGCCTATGTCTATGTGTCTACAGGTCTATATGCATGGCATTTTTTTTTTTTTTTTTTTTTTTTGCAGAACAAACCTAAAGCATAGAATATTAAATGACAAGTGTCTCACTGGATAAACCTGGGCCAGAGGGAAAGATTCGTTTCCAGCCCTGTGCATTTTGTCTGATAAATAACACGCGCAGTTTAGACACGGAGATGAACGTACGCACGTGGGCATAACGATCATGTGCGCGCAAATCGTAACGGAGGCACTCGTTTTGCGCGTTCCTGCATTTCGTTTATTAACGGTTCCTGTGAGGTGGTGTAAAGGCGGTAGTTGCGCGCGCGCTGACACTCGTTGCGTGAGCGCTTGCGTGTGAATCCGGTTAGAAATCTAAAGAGGAAAAAAAGAAAAAGCAAAAAAAAAAAAAAAAAAAAAAAAAAAAGAACCAGAGACCAGACAGAGATTCGACTGATTTTCCTCTTACTGTCTTTCTCTCTGTTTTACTTTATTTTATTTTTTCTCTTTGGAGCTGGATGAGATTAAAATTTACGAGCTCGCGGGCTGCCTTTTCAAGCAGTCTGTCAGAACAATCAACTGTTGCTGCGCGCAAACGATTTGAAAAGGGGAGTCGAAATTTCACAGGCTTTCTCATGTGGCTTTGAATTTGGCACGGCGCGGCGATGGGCGTGTGATTCCAGCGCGCCACTGAATTGTTCAGTAACATGGAAGAAAGACTGTTGCTAACAACGATGCGTTGGCTACACTCGCGCGCTCGCTTTTGATATTGCAGACGAGTCTTACACAATGAGCGCGCGCTCCGCGGCTCGCCGCGCTTTTGGTTCGGGCTTGTTGCATATTTGGATCCGACCGTAAAAGACGACCGAGCGGACAGTAATAAGACAGACTCGACGTGAAAGATCGTGGTTGGATTTACGATTTGGTTGATTTGTGACCTTGTCCAGCGTTAAAGAGAGAGAGAGAGAGAGAGAGAGAGAGAGAGAGAGAGAGAGAGAAAAACCGCCCAGATGCTGATGATGGAGAACGGCGGGATGGACGCGCATCAGGTTGAACGTGACGGGGATTACGGCCGCGCGCGCTCCTGCACCTGGCCACAGCTGCCGCGTCCGGAAGAGGAACTCCGTGTTCCACCAGTAAAAGAGGAGCCGTTTGACGTGCCCGCGTGTCGCGCCGAGAGAAACGGCGGCGGAGCACCGACAGAGCTGAAGCACCCTGCCGGAGCACCGGTACCCCTCGCGGCGGCCGCCGCTGCGCTGGACGCGGCCGGCCAGCTGCGCAAATCCAAATCGTCGCGGCGGAACGCGTGGGGCAACCAGTCCTACGCCGACCTCATCACCCGCGCCATCGAGAGCACGCCCGACAAGCGCCTCACGCTCTCCCAAATCTACGACTGGATGGTGCGCTTCGTGCCATATTTCAAGGATAAAGGGGACAGCAATAGCTCTGCCGGCTGGAAGGTATGCTTGTGCAACAACGATCGTGGTTTTATTTTGCATTCTCGTGCATGAAGCCACTGCACGCGTGCTACATAGGTACAGGGTACAGGGTACAGACAGCTTTCACTGCTCTAGTAGTAGTAAAAAAAAACACCAACCCATTGTGTCCTCCGGTGACCGCAGCACACTGAACTGATCAATTAAAATGATGCCTCGTATCATGACGCATAAGAGCGCGATGAATGGTGAGCAGTGGGACGTGGGGGTGGAGAGGGTTCACTGGGTTCGTAGTGCTGGGCTCGCGTTGAGAGAAAAACCCATCCGCCCAGCTTCGTGCGAATGCGAAGCTCCATGACGCATTTGAGCTGATGAGATTGTAGTGATGTGTAGTGTATGTGTGAGCCGGGGGTTGACGAGTGTAAAGATCTCCAGGGAGGCAATCCGGCCAGGGGGAAATACAGGCTACACACGTAAACCAGCCCCCACCCCCCCAACTCCCCACCCACACATATTTTACTGTCAGAAATAAAAGAGTGCGAATAAGAGAGTTCAAGAAATCGAGACGCACCGTATTAGATTGTATCGAACAGTAATATGATGAGCCAACTGCAACCGCAAAAGTAAACCACAACATACTTGGCGACAGATGAATGCAAATGATGTCACATTGGGACGGTTAACCGGTTTATTTCCCTCAGAGTGGCCTATGACTTACTTTCATAAGAATCTAATTAGTTGTGTGTGTGTGTATTTTTTTTTTTTAAAGTTTTTTTTTTTGTTCACATTGTGGCCAACTGAGTGCACATGCTTCATAATGCAGCACATAAGGGATCTTTCTCTCTGGTGTGTTCATATTTTCTCTGTCTCACTGTCTCTCTCTCTAAAAAAGGGGGGATTTGACTACCTCTTTCTTCAAATATGATATTCTTAATATTTGAATGTTTCCCAAGAGAGGTCCAGAGCACGATTTTGGAACAGAATTTTTGTGAATGATTTGTGTCATTTTGGCAGAGCACTGAGAAAGTCACAACACACACACACACACACACACACACACACACACACACATACACACACACACACACACACAGACAGAGAGCGAGAAAGAGAGAGAGAGACATGTGCCTAGTTTGGAAATATGAACTTAAAATTAAGACACAAGACAAGAAATAAGTTGTGCAGTCTATTCAAAATGATTTACACATGTGGACCTTTAGGCTGTGTAGGGTTTTATAGTGTCTTTTACTCGAGCCTGGTCGTTTATGAGACTGCTGTTAAATATGGAATGTTGTTAGTACCTGAAGAGGGTAAGTAATAGCAATTTTATTGTAACCTATATGATTTGAGAGCATGTAAAACGGTATTAAATAATACTGCCTACAAGCCACGGGACTCACTTTTAGCAACGGCTACACAAAGGCCTCAAACTGTCCGTATATAATATACGTGATGTTAAGTCCCTAATGTGTCCTTGGTTCGGACGTTTTGTCCTCTGTGCATTGTATTTGTATTTGCTACATCTCCTTTCACTATGATTGAATGTAATTGTTTACAGCAGTTAGTTTAATATCTGAACGGATATTACCCACGACAGGATTGTTTTCAGATGTAGACCCCCCAGTCCAAAGCTACTGTAGCTTATAGTAAATCGTAAAATCATAATGTCAAAACTAGATTTAAATCTGGCCTAATTCCTCTGGATGTGTTTGCTTTGCCCCAGGATCTACAGCTGGGTGTCCGTCATCCACTCCCATTGGACACTGCAGCAGGGTGCAGGCTTTGATTTGTCAGAGGGGTGTGATAAGAGTGAAAAACAACTTGATTCAATCAAAATAATGTTGTGGAAAACAGGCTCACACACTCGCACGTGTTGGCCCCTGAACAGTTGGCATCAGCGGAACCCCCCCCCCAAGTATACACATAAACAAATGTAATCACTCTCTCACACACACACACACATATATACAGACACTGGTGAAGTCATATGGGGAGGGGGTAAAGTAAAAACAGATTATAAGTACTGTGTTAATAAAGCAGTGTGTGTGTGTGTGTGTGTGTGTGTGTGTGTGTGTGAAATGTCAGTGTTTGTGTTTGGAGTGTTAGGACATAGTAACAAGAATATCTACAAGAAGTATGTGGTGAGTTGTTTTTGTTTTTGGAGGCTTCACTATAGCGTGCTAATTTTACAAGAAAAGCTCAGTTTGTCGAAGCAATAATGTGAGAAACCAGAATACTGAAGTAGAGGTGTGTGTGGGACTCTTCTTATATCACTGAAGGAATTCTGACCAATCCCTCACGCATCTGCATGTTATTTTTAGTTTGTACCCTCCCACAATATTTTCTTATGGACTGAGCTTAAATCACAGTGACCCCGTTCAGGATAAAGAGTTACTGAAGATGTATGAATGAATCCCATTTACATCAGATAATGGTAATGTGTCGCATGTCCAATACACTCCTATCTTAAGCAACATGGTCTTTCTTTGCTTAGCGTGAGAGTAAAAGCCGCTACACTGAATTATGGGAAGTTGAAAGAAGGCAGCATGGACTAGAGGTGAAATAATTGCTAAAAGAAGCAGAAGATCACTGATTTGGCCTTGTAGACTTGAAAGAAAAAATATGAATCAGCAGGAATTAGTTGAATGATCTATAAGGAAAGTGTATAAAAGCCCAGAAGCCCTTTGACCTGAAATGGGAGTACAGAGTAATGGGTTCATTCAAGGTTGTATCTTGCAGGATATGGTATTCATACAATGAAAAGCTGGATTAAAGGTGGTATAATCGTGCAGGGGGTAGCATTGCTGCCTTACAGCACCAGTCCCAGAGCTCAGGTAACTGTCTGTGTGGAGATTTGCATGTTCTTCCTGTGTTTGCATGGGTTACGCAGTGGTGGACTTAGCACTAGGCAATGGTAAGCAACTGCAGTGGGCCCCCAGAAGCCCCCTAAAATGAAAATGACATATATTTTTAATTATTAATGCTGAAAAACTATGCTGAAATGGGGGCCACATTCCTATATTTTGCCTAGGGCCTCCAAATCATTAAGTCTGCCCAAGGGTTACCCTGGGTTCTCTGGTTTCCTTCAACTGTCCAAAATATGCAGGTAGGTGGACTGACTGCACTAAACTGCCTGTAGGTATGAATGTGTGTGTGTGTGTGTGTGTGTGTGTGTGTGTGTGTGTGTGTGTGTGTGTGTGCATGGTACCCTGTGTTGAACTGTATGAATTCGCCTTGCGCCCAGTGTTCCTGGGATAGGCTCCGGATCCACTGCGACCCTGACTGTTATGAACTGGAGAGGAATGAATGACTGAATAAATAGGAAATCTTTTTAAGAAATGGGACTGAAAGATTTTCTTGAAAGCCCCACTGCAAGAAAATAAGAAGTTATCAATGTTGACTGAGGAATAGCTTGTTAAGAATTCATAATAGGTTCTAGAGAAAGTATGTGGAGCATTCTTCTTCAACGAAGAAATTTGCTTCTCTGCCACCCCAAGCTCTGATTTGGCTGCCCATGTCAGGCAGCTATGCTAACAAACCAAGAAAGCTCATACAAAGCTCAAATGGCTTCAGAAAACACCATTGGCATTTTCCTGACAAAGGCACAGCAGAAGGACAGAGAGCTTGGTGAGTTGGCTTGGCACTGATGCTTCATCAAAGCCCAGACAGTTTGAGAGTGAAATCTATGCTCTGGCCTTTGGCTAAGCTCGACTTGTGCTTTGGAGTCAGTGAGAGAAGGATCATGTGGAGTGAATCGAGCAAAGACAAGTTGGTTGCAGATGGTTTAAATATCCGGACTCTTTAGAGGCAAAGTAATAGATGCTAATGGTACAGTATTGTCCAGCTGTGAAACTTTATTCCATGCAGTTTAAGATACAAGAACTACGCAGATCCTTACAAAAGACCTAAGGCAATTTACCCAGCAACTTCTTTTATCGTGTTTTTAAGTACACTTTACTTATATAGAGGTGTCACAGTGGCACAGCTCCAGAGTTTTGCATGTTCTCCCCATGTCTGTGTGGGTTTCTTCTGGGTTTTCTGGTTTCCTCCAGTGTGTGCATGGTGCCATGTGAAAGACTGGAATCCCATCCATGGTACATTCTACCTCGTGTCCAGTGTTCCCAGGATTTGAGAAAGTGGTTACTAATTGAATAACTTTACTTCCATATAAAATGAGTCCGAACTCTCGGTATTGTCCTTGATTACAACAAGTGAACACCAAAGGCAAAAACCATCTCTTCCAGACAGATTTTTGGACTTCAACTTTAAATAGTGGAAAGCTGTTTGGTTCTGTTGCAGGCCCGAGGGCTGCAGGTGCGTTCAAGTTCCTCACATGGTCCCATTAAACCGAGGGGAAGAGACAAAAGCAGTACTTTCTCTCCCTTGTGACTCTGTGAGGTGCAAAACTCATATGGATTTTCTAGATTTGTCAGCAAGTTCTTTTTCCAAAAGGAGAACCATGCCATTTTGCAATACATTGCATGTTTCAGTGCTTTGAATATAGTTTTTTTAGACACGTGCAGGGCATGTATTGTTATGTGTGTGAGTGTGTGAGCCTGACAGGACTGCATGTCCAAGGGATGCAGCTCTAGTTAATAATTCAGACAAGGCTCATTATCATGGCAGTGCAGATCACTCTGATTCCACCTTAATTACAACTGCAGTGCTTCAATCATGCACACACTCCTTCATTCAACACCACAGAGACACTATTTTTTTTTTTTTTTTTTTTACTGAAGGACTCTCCTTTTATGGCATACAACTGCTAATTTGTAAGCTCTCATGTAATACTACCGTTCTTACATGAACTGCTCACACTCAAGTTAATTTAATTTATTATGAAGATAAAATTTTGGTTGACAGTTATCTCTCTCTTTCCGACTTTTCTTTCTTGCTCGTCACTGATTACTGAAAAAGCATACATTAAAAATGCAATGTACTGTACTCTGCAACTAACACGGGATACAACAGCTACCGTAACTAGCATGCTGATTTGACTAGCAACATTACGAGTAGTTTGTATTGAAGTAATTACCAACTGTCCTCATTAACACTGACATTTATACCATAATTCAAACATTTACATCACAGCTATCTCTCCACATAAGGTTAAAGTCTGGTAGCATAGCATCTCGTGAGAGATTGTTTTTCAGAGGATTAAGTCTATGGGCAAACCTAGTGTCTCCACAGCTGAGGTCATTTTGGAAGCAATCACGTCTGATTGGTCAGTCAAATTATTCCTCAAAGTAGGTTATATTCTACCACTACATTATCAGGATGTTGTGGATAATTTCAATTTTGTATCCGACAGCTGGAGAGTGCTCCATAAGAGGTAAAAAGACAAAACCTTCTTCAACTACCGTTGTCCGGATCTTGGTGTTTTCACAGCTAATCAAAGCCATTCATGCACTTATATTGTTATTGTGCACTGGCACATGTTTTCCAGTAACCAGAGTTGAGGTGATTCACCTAAGCCACACTCTCAAAATACTTTTTTTTTTTTTTTTTTTTTTTTGCAAAAACACTTCAGACAGTGCTCCACTTTTAAGCAAAAATTTCATCAAAAAACCCCTAATTCTTTCATTCTTTTTGCTCAGATTTTGTGAGCATTAAGACATAAACTACAGTTCAAATCAGTAAATCAGAAATTCCTTATCATGACTAAAAGTACAGAGCTTTTCTCTACACTTCTGCAGCTTTCTCTGCGGGGTGGAAAAAAAACAAAAAAAAAAACACCTCCAAAACGTTTCTATATGTAGTATAATGCACCAAATCTTCTTCTGGACAGGAACTTACAAAGAGGAAGGGAGATAAACAGTTTAAAATGAAAGTTCATTGTGATGTACCTAACATTCTCTGGTCAAATAGAAATAGGCAAGTAGGTTGTGGTATTGAATCAAATTCATGGTGCCATCGATCATCCCAAGAGCTCCTGAACTGTTAGATGTGAAGCAGCTCCAAAACATCAATGATCCACTCCTATACTACAGCGGGTATGTGGTGCTTTTCCTGGTATATGGTTCCCTGTTTTGTCAAACATGCAATGGTTTGCGGAGACGAACAATTTTTGGTTTCATCTGAAAACAACACATGACTACAACGAACACTACATGACTCCTTAGTCAATGACTAATTTTTATTCTCAGTGACTACATCCCCCAGCTCTATGACTATTCGCTGCGCAGTCTCGCAGCGACTGTTTGTGTAGAATGAACAGTTCCGCAATGCTAATTTCTCAGTCCTTGAGCGATCACAGAGGCTCTGATACTTTCAAGCACGTTAGTTATTCTTGATGATGAATCAAGTAGTGCGAACCCCTCTGTGACTCGTTGCAAGTACAGCAATGAGAAAAAGCCAATGAGATGAAATCGAACTTGCGTGCTGTCATGTGCAGCAGATCCCTGAAGCCAGTTTATGACATAAATCAGCCACATCTATATGTGCGGGATGATGAGAGCTAAAGCAGAAAGCATGCTTCACATTTTACGCGTACGCTAGGAACAGCGTATTGTACGTGCGCCACCTGATTTTTCAAGGTCGCACATACACATTTAATTCTTTTGCACTATTTTGTTCTTCCACAAGGTGGCATCAGTGACCCAGGACTGTTGATTCTCAAGGTAGTTGAAGAAAAAACGGAAAAAACGGAAGAGATGGAAACGAGTGCAGGTTAGAAAGTACCCGCATTTGTATAATTCTAGCCTTAAAGTGTTTAAGGATTTGTATATGGGTGCTAATCGTGGCGAGAGGTTGCCCAAGCAGTGTTCTTCCTGTTGTTCTGATTTTTCTTCTGCTTTACTGCTCTGTAATGACTCTTGTAGGCCAGGAGGGGTAGTGCAAGTAGTCGTAATAGTAGTCATGCATACGACTGTAAAAAAAAAAAAAAAAAAATAAAAAGTATAGCAGAGGCTTAAATGTCAGCACAATAATAACACTTCTATAAGAAATAATTTTTTCTTGTTTTTGTACAAAATAGTGACAAAGTCACATGATAGCAAGCTTTTGTATTTATTTGCATGGGAAAGTGGGATTTAGGGAACAGGCATGCTTCGGTAAGGATCTCAGGGTGAAAGATTGTGTAGTTGTTTGTCAGCCTTCTTTGTGTGTGATCACAAAACAACTAATTGCCAGTGAGTAAATTTGTGTCCTGTAAAAGGGTCAGCGTTTCAGGGATTCTGAAAGTCATGTGGTGTGCACTCAGCTTTACTTCTTGATTCCTTTCATTTTGATCATTTTGAAACTTGACAATCCCAAAAATCTAATCTGACACAGTTTGCGCTCCTCTTTGACTTCCTTACTAACCTTCTCAATGTGTGTGGGCCAATATACTCATAAGTCCTCTTTCTGGATAAAAAAAAAAAAAATCCCAAACCAACAACAAAAAACAAAACTGAACATATATTTTTAAAAAATGTTTATATATTTAATAGATCCATTGCCCATCTTGTGCAGGTCAGCATTATTTTTTCCCATTCTCTTAAATGGTGCCAAAAATTATGGCGTTGATTATCCCTTTGTTAGTTGAAAGAGATCAGTCAAAGATCAGTTATGTGTTGGTATTATGAGGTACTTACATTTTTAATCAGATATTCATGAGGCTCTCTCCCATTGGACAAGCAGAGACGGATGAGCCATAATCAGCCACAGGAGAACGGCAGTGATTAATGCAGCCTCTGCGGACTGTGCAACGGAGCTCGTGATACCCTCCAGTGTCCCACTTTGATGCCTCCGCTTCAAGATATACAGCCCGCTATTGCCTTGTAAAAGAGAAGAATTACAACACATGCTTTGCTGTTGTTAGTGGTTTGAGATGTAGCCATGCAGTTACACAATGTTCCTCATCTTAAACGGTTATGTTGTAGTCTTTGTGTACCTGATGTATGGCTTGTGTATGGTGCTTTGTCCTGATCTGTTGCAGCGTTGCTCTAATAATGCCAGCAAGACATTTTTCCACGTTTAGGTCGGTTGCAAGCGCAAGAGCTGTGTCTAATATTCTACATTATAAGCTATGTATGAATGCTCTATGACTATATAACACAAAACCTATAGCCGATGTATAGATTATATTGCGTGTACATGTGTATTGGAATGTAGGCATGTTTGAAGGAAGACGTGGGTTATGAAGCAGGCAGACTTGAGGTATAAAATGGCAGCTGAGTGTGGCGGATTTGCATGTCAGTTTGATGAAAATAGGTCATGATGCAGACCACGCTGCATTTAGTATGCTGCCCATGTGTCTTTTGACTTCCCGAGACCACACATAGCCTTGGATGAACCCTATTCTCCTCTCTCCCTGTCTGTCTGTCTCCCCCCACCCCCCCTTCCCCCACACTCTCTCATGCACTGTGTAATTCAACATTTCATCTTCTGAAGCTGTCTTTTTTAATCGAAGCGTTTGCATGATAGCTTTGATGCAAGACACTGCATGATTCTCTCCCTCTCTCTCTCTTTCTCTCTCTCTCTCTCTCTCTGTCTCTCTCTCTCTCTGTCTCTCTCTCGCTCTCATTTCTAACTGGTCGTGCCTTTGCTGCTATTGATTTGTTGCTTTCTCCTAAATTTCAGCTGCATCAGATCTGGGATTTCATTAAGGATCTTTATTCTCTTTGATGATCTGCCACTAGATTAGTGTGTTTTTGTAGTCGTATCAATGTGTGTGTTAAATCCTGCATGCTAACAGTGTCGTAATCGGCCGGGCAATGAAAATGAAAGATTGAACAGGTTATCTATAAAGAACATCTTGAGAACATTTTTTAGAGAAAAAACAAGTCATCAAATCAATTAAACAAACAAACAAACAAATAAATCGGGTGGCACGGTGGCTTAGTGATTAGCACGTTTGCCTCGCACCTCCGGGGTTGGGGTTTTGATTCCCACCTCCGCCCTGCGTGCGCGGAGTTTGCAGGTTCTCCCCGTGTTTCGGGGGGTTCCTTTAGAAAGAACTAAAAATATGGTACTTTGTTGGAACCAAAAACAACAGCACCACCGTTAAAAAAAAACAAAAAACAACAACATATGAACTAGAGGCTTGGGTTGATTTCTTTCTATCCCAGACTGTAGATTCATGCAGCCTTTCGTTGATTTAGATTTTGTGTGTTGGGGCTAATTTAGTCCACTTCACTGTCACTCTGATAACACATCAGCAGCAACTGAACCTGGACATGTGAAACACGAATTACTTTCTCAGTAATTTGTTTTTTTCAATAGCCCCCCTCCCCAAAATGCCTTTGCAGGACATACCACTAGTAAAAAAAAACTAAGTACGCATCATCCAAAGTCCAAATTACACAAAGGGACAAACAAGACGACTGTAAGTTTTGTGTCCTTGGTCTGAATTAAAGAGCTGACTCTTTGACTGGAAGTGTAGCTTTTTCTTTTTTTACCAAGCTTGCTATTTTGTAGAGACATGGCATGATTAAGGACTTGAAACATTTCACACAAAAATGAAGAATCTTGCTGCCTATGTTATTCAAAGAATGAACAAATAAACAGATACAACACAGAATAGGAAGCACATTATTATTTTTTTAATATACAAAGCTTGCCAGAAAGGTTCACAGACATCTGCTTGAGGCATTGGGCCTGGGATCCCAACGGACACAGCAAAGACGTCGAATAAGTGAGAGGTATTTACTTTCCTGTGGGTGTGAATGAGCATCAGATATGAAAAAAAGACCATACGCATGATGCGTTTACATTATTCCTGAATCCGTCATTACTGACTGTCTGGTAAGGGTTGCTGTGGCTAAATTAGGGTATTCCTGCACACATCGCTAGCCGAAACCAATTATGAACTTGAGTGATGTAGCTGAGGTTGAGGATGTCTCACAGCCAAAATTCACATACCATGCTGACAACGTGTCAGCATTTCTAACTCCAGTTTTCCAGTATTTCCGAGGGCATAGTGGGGTATGGTCAATTTAAAATAATTACAGATAGTAGCATTGTGGTACACCCCTGGTATGCATAATAGCCTTAATTCCTATATGATAAGACGCCATGCTCTGAGACTCAACCCTAATGGTTTCATACTGTAATAGTAACGCCAGGTTAGTGATGGGTAGAAAAATTTGCTCAAGGCTTCCCATTCGATATAGTGAGCAGTGATCACTGTGTATAATGATATACACACACACAACATTTATTTTTGCGATCATAATCAATAATTATACAAATTAGGGACAACAGTCAGTACGTTCACATGGACAACAATAATCTGATATTATCCCAATTAAGATGATACTCCGATTAAGAAACTAGCATGTAAACAGCGATTATTGATGACCTTCATCCGACTAAAGTCATACTCGAAGTAAACACAAATGGAATTAAGACATATGGAGTATTCCTGTTTTAGTCACATTATCGACGTGTATTACAGACATGTCCACACCTTAATCACATTATTAACATCGTGTGGGAGTTTTCACCGCATTTTGCGACAGGACACGTACACACATGGCAGTGATCAACCGTTTGACGGCAAACAAGAGAGCACGGCTGTGTCTGAAACTCGTACGTATGCAGTTTGGGACGCAGCCCAAGGCTTCATGCAGTCGTCTATTTGCACGTACAACATGATGAATTATTTACTGCACTTGAAGCTTTCGTAAAGTTAAAAATGATACACCTAGAACTGTATACAGGACCATAACGAAGACCAACTGTATGTCGATACGTGAAATTCTAGTGGGACGTCGGACGGCGTGGCGCGGTGACGTAATGACGTGTGCCGTTAATCGCTCTATGTTCTATAACATGTAACACGGGAACATGAAAGAAATATTCTAAAAGCGACTCATGTAAACACCTTCATCACAATATTGTCTTATTCAGAATAAGCTCAATAATTAGATTACTGCTGTCTGTGTAAACGTAGTCAGTGTGTTGTTCTTATAATACGTTTCAGTAATGCATTTGTATAGATGCAAACCTGTATGCAACCATGCTGGTGAAAGTAGTGACCCTGGAATTACCTGAAGCCTTGAGGAATGATAACTGGGAAAGTGAGGTATATGTGGGAAAAGATGATGAATGTTGGAGCATGGAGTGTTGATGAGAGAGCGGTCTGGTCTCGGTGTGAGGCTGTGATTGCATGACTGATCTCAGTAAGCAGCCCTGTATGTGCCCTCGATTAAAGTCTCTCTCACTCTCTCTCTCTCTCTCTCTCTCTCTCGTCACTGTTAATGATGTGCTCCGCCCGCCGTGGCTTAGCTGAGTGATGCCTACTGACAGCACCACTTAAGCATAGAGACTTTTGCTGACATTCACATACATTAACACACACACACACACACACACACACACACACACACACACGGACATACATCTAGAAAGTCAGTTCCTGATACTGCACACACACTCACGCTTTCTCCAAACACACCTTACAGTTACAGCTTCATTTTGCAATTTCTGCTATTCATATTCATCTTGTATGCAAGTAAATTTGTATTGCTATAAGCAAGCCTTGTGCATAAGCATGAGCAAACATGTGACTTTTTTCAGTGTTCAGTGTATATTCTAATTACAACACTGCCATACACACTGGAAACACACACTGGAATAATCGTCTCTCTCTCTCTCTCTCTCTCCCCCTCTCTCTCTCTCTTTCTTTTTCTTACACACACATATATTTACATCAACTCCCAGGAAGCAGACCCCTCCTTACTGGTGTCTGGGCTGCATCTACGAGGCTCAGCTGACATTAGAAAGAGGGTCGATGTGAGAGATTCACTCACTCAGGCTGTCAGCCACTGCTGCTGTTCCTCCAAATCTTCATATTTCTCTACAGCGCACACAATAAAACCTGAAGCACATCTGCCTTGCACTTCTCTCTCTGGGCTAGCGGATGTGCTGGCTTTGCCTTTCTCTTGAGGTGATAATAGGGATACTCCGATCAGGATTTTTGCAGCTGATACCGATTACTGATTTCTTGTCATCATGAGCGGCCGATCCTGATCGTTCAAGCTTTATATAACAGATATGTAAGCTTTCTGTTGACCGTCACTGTTAACCTTTTTTTTTTTTTTGCGGATAAATTTATACCACAGATGTTGCCTTGGTTATATTATTTACAGTAATGTTGTAGATTGTTGTTTTAACGGAGAATCAAATAAATAAGCACAACAAATATTCATTTTACAATGAACGTTTTAATAGGCCTTTAAAAATACACCACAAATGGTGAATTTTTCATTGTTTCTCGAGAGCTTGTAATAATTCCCCACTGGTGATGACATGACTGCGGCGCTAAAGTTTAACGTCATCACGTATTTCACGTCCTCACGTTTTACGTCATCAAATTACGATCGGGTTCGTGAGTTCGGGCAAATTTAGAGACTTCCGATACCGATAGGTGGCCGATCGATCGGAGCAGTGCTAGGTGATAACGATGTGTTTCTGCTCTCTGTGTAAAAAAGGTCTTACCAAATAGTCTATAGAGGCAGTCTATACATTCACTAACCCTTCTGCTCTGTTTAAGTCAAAAGTTTGTGCGCTAAAAGTGAATGAAAAATATGCAGAGTGAAATGAATTTTCCAACAAGGACTGCCTGGGTCTTTTTTCATTCCTTCATCTCAAGTAACTGCTTTGTCCTAGTCAGGTTCTCGATGGAGCATTCACACCTAGGGGCGATTTAGTGTGAATTCACCTACCGGCATGCCTTTGGGAGACTGGCGGAAACCGGAGAACCTGGAAGAAACCCACATGGGTACATGAAGAACATGCACAGAAATGGGTTCAAACCAGAGTCTTTGGAGCTGTGAGGTGGCAATTTGATTCATATAAAAGAGATGTTGATCTGAGACATGAACTAAAAGCGTTTTTAAAAAATAGCTGGCTTTGGCAAATATGAAACAGAATGCGATTTAGTCTCTTGACATACATTTCTTACACTTACCATCAGGAGGATCTATAAGTTTTGTGTATCTGTTTTCATATTATTTGTGAAAATTTCATCTCCAACTAGGAACGGTGGCTTAGAGGTTAACACATTTGCCTCGCAACTCCAGCGTTGGGGGTTCGATTCCCACCTCTACCCTGTGTGCGTGAAGTTCACATGTTCTCTGGGGGTTTTCTCTGGTTTCCTCCTCCAGTTCAAAGACATGCGTTGTATGCTGATCTCTAAACTGTCTGTAGTGTTTGAATGGTGTGCGATTGTGCCCTGTGATGAATTGGCACCCCATCCAGGGTGTCCCCCAAGTCTCCTGGGATAGGCTCCTGGCTCCCACGCAACCCTGTGTAGGATAAGCTGTACGTCAAATACATGGATGTACATTTCCAACTACAGTATACTGTATATAGTCCTGAAAAGTGTAGGCTTTCCTGAACTGAAATATGTTTTTATTTAGATGCATCTTCATCACAAGTAAAGATATAACCCTTCAAAGGCTATGAAAAAGGATGAAATTTAAAGACTTTATTCCGACTCTGGCGCATGAGCATCACAGCCATCTTGACAGCCGTTATCTGGTTACAAACCCAATTAATTAGGCTTACGTCTTTTTTTCACTGCAGCATGTTACTCTCTAAGAACTTGATCAAAGCCTGACATTCGCCATGTGAAGAAATCGCATTTATCTAGTAAAGTTTTAGATATCTTTAGGCAGACTGACTGCATTTACCAGAACGGTTGTAGAGTTCAGCCGCAGTGACATCCGACAGGTTTTCTGTCCACAACACATTTAAAGTCCTGAACAGAATATTAGTGTAAGGAGACCGTGAAGTGTATTCACAGTGTGCGACTGCAGGATTATATATTTTATATATTATTATATGTGAGATTTTCTAGATAAACAACCCAGTCTCAGGAGAAATGCGTACAAATTCTTAAGGCAGGAAATGCGATTGGTATTCATTTCTTTGCATACATGGAGTCGAAAGAAAAGGCACGAGGATGAACCCTCATCCTAAATCTAACCTTAAACTTTTCACGAGTTTTCAAATCGTTACCAATTTTAAAGTATGAGACTATATTTAGACAATATGTGCTGACGTGTCATATGCCTGTGGCGTGTGTGATGAGTGTGTGCATGTGTGTGTGTGTGTACATCTATAGAGTGTTACTATGAGGACGAGATTTTTGAGGACGAGTTTGTAGTTTTTCTAGTTTTAATGAAGTTCTCTAAAAGTTCTCTCAAAGACTTCACGTTCTACTGAACTTCACCCTCCTCTCCCATCTAAATGGCCCCTCCCCACACCGACAAACTCACAAACACACACACGCACGGCCCAAACACACATTCCAGCATCTTCATTAGCAATTCATGAGCAGTGTCTCATTAGACACTAAGTTTTAGCATGGGCCTCTGAAGTGGATGGCTGGAGCAGTTATTAATATTTCATATGTCTCCCATCGAGGAGCTAAAAAACTGAGTTGCCTCTCTCATGCTACAAAGTCACTCAGGCTTTCCTTTTTCTCCTCTTGCTCTCGTCTTTTCCCCTCCACTTCCTTTTTGTTCAATTTCTCGTTCTCTCGTCTCCATTCTGTCTGCCGTGCTGACCTTAACTCAAACTGACTTAATTGGGCTGTCTTTGTTCCAGAAATGGCGAGCCTTCCATCTCTTTTTCCGCTAAATGTACTACAGACCGGAGAAAAGGTTCGAGAAAGGGATGAGAAATAAGTGGAGGAAATAAATGGAGGTCATGAGAGGAAGAGTGAGAGGGAAAGATGGAAAAACATAGAAAGTGCTATGAGTGCTGTAGGACAAGGGCAAGTCAAAAAAACAACAACAACCCCCCCCCCCCCCCCCCCCAAAAAAAAAGACCCCAAATGAACCTTTAAACATCAGCAGTATAGAACGATGTGTGTGTGTGTGTGTGTGTGTGTGTGTGTGTGTGTGTGTGTGTGTTGGGTGGGGGGTATGTCTAGAGTGTATGAAACGGGCAGACAGTGCATTCTGCCCCTGAAATACATTCATGCATGAATAAGTCAATAAAGCCAGTGTCTGAGTGTATTTGAATATATAAGTAAGTTCATAAGGGTTTGAACATGTGTGTGTGTGTGTGTGTGTGTGTGTGTGTGTGTGTGTGTGAGAATGAGAGCAGATGAACAGGACCCACTCTGCCACTCTTCCCCGAGTCTATGAGAACGAGACGCCACATTCCCTCTGAATGAGAAACAGACACACAGGGGGAGCGAGGCGCATCCTTTAAACGACCACAATGAATATGGCATAAGCACACTGTGAAATGTGTGTGTGTGTGTGTGTCTGTGTCTGTGATGGGGAGGGAAACATTTAGACGGTCCATTGTCTCATTCTTATCCCCTCAAGCCTAATTTATCAGCTAAGACAGATTTGTGCAGTATGTGTGTCAGAAGAATTGAAGCAGTGAAGAACGCCACAGAGGAAGCGCAACAGCACAGGATGGAAGCAATTCTGAGCTGAATACGGCAAAAAATAAATAAATAAATAAATAAATAAATAAACTTCAGACAGTTTTTATTTTTTTTGCTCTCTCATCTCTCCTCATTTGACTCCTCACTACAGGCCCTGATCAATACCGTCTCTCCTCCTCGTTCCGTCTCTTTCCTTGCGTTTCCCCTTTTTCTCTCTCTCCTTTCAGCGCACGATTACGACAGAGTGGCCGTGGTGTTGAGTTGTGATGTGCCTCATTGCATCTTCTTATGCTGAAATATCATTGTAATTCCTGGTACAGCTCACAAGCTATAATGTATGCACAATGGAACACATAATGTCATTTCCTGATCGTCAGACAGTTTCTCTGTTTTGGCTCTGGGTTGCCACACCCTTTGTGTAATTTCACCTGCGTCTTGCTTTGTAATCCCAAGAGTGCGTAAACACTCCTTTGTTGCTCATGTAAGTTGTGACTAGTTTTGTTTATACAGCATTACTAAGCTGGGGCACATATTTTGTTTTCTTTCAAAATTTCCAAGTATGGTCTGCTTTGGTGTTTTTACTTTGTAATAGAAAAACATGGTGGTGCAATGGGTGGCGTTCCAGGGTCCCTGGTTCAAATGCTGCCTTCACTATCATAATTACAAGGTGAACACACATTAATGGCATCACAGTGTCGTAGGTACAACTCAGGAACTGGTATTTTGCTTTGAGCCCTGACTTTCTGAGTTGGGTGGGTGGGGAGGATGGGGGGGTCAATAAGAAATGTATCTGAGGGCGGCCCTCAATATGAATGTATCTATAAATTCCTTATTGTCTTTCAGTAAGTCAAAGTAAACCTCCTGTCATTTTTGATGATACAAAAAAAAGCTGTTCATTTTTTGAGGCCAAAACCACTTGAACCCACACCCTGTCTTAATCAACACCTTTAAACTCGTACACATGAACTTCTGAGGACTTGAAGGCAGCAAAATCTAAGCTTGGGTAACTGTTGGTGTGGGATTTTACATGCACTCTGTGTGTTTGTGTAGGTTTCCCCTGTGTTCTCTGGTTTCCTCCAACCTCACAAAAGCATATTGGTAGGTGAATTAGTAACTCTAAATTGCACTTAGTTGGAATGTGTCCCTACCTCATGCCTAGTTTTCCTGAGATAATTAGTGAAAAGTACCTCTGTAGGCAGGGGTTAACTGGGAACAGAAATCAGCCATGGAATTTGCTTTCACGTGTCTCTCTAGATTTGTCCAAAAAACCAAATTAAAGTGCATCTAGTATTACAACTTATACTACATTAGGTCCAACATATATCACATGAATAAAAACATTATAGGCATAAACAACAATGTTTTTGTGAAAATCCATACATTCATCCATCCATCCACCTATTTTCTGTACCGTTTATCCTACACAGGATCATGGGGAGCCTGGCGCCTATCCCAGGGAACTTGGGGCACCAGGTGGGGGGGTCACCCTGGATGGGGTGCCAACTCATTGCAGGGCACAATCTCACACACACCCATTCACAGACTACAGACAATATAGAGAGGCCAATCAGCCTACAGCACATGTCTTTGGACTGGCGGAGGAAGCCGGAGTTCCCGGAGGAAACCTTTGAACAAAAGTTCATTTATTTTTGGAAGCTTTGCTATCAGATGTACTGTGGCCGTGCTGGTAGATTTTCTTGCACTTCTTTCTCCATGCTTGCTTTCCACTTTTTCTCTAGCGTTGTCTAGTCTGCATGTATCCACAAACACACAAAGTTGATAATCTGAATTTCGCAGACTGAACTAATCAGAAGTGAGTAACACCATAGAGCCTGCCAGGAAAAGTCCCAAGTTCCTGAAAGTTCCTGTTTCTAGGTAGGAACCATATTTGGGCAGCATTTGCACTTTCTCAGGTTTCATTCGGAAAGGAACTGCCCTTTAAGTGCCTTATGATGGCCAGATTTGAGGGTAGCATGGTATGTTATTCTTCTTTTTGTAGGCAATCCCATAATTCTGTTCCCTCGAACGGAGTTCTATCAAAGTTGTCATAAAACTGTCTATAAAACTGTCCCTCCAATAGAAAATATGTTTACAATTGTAAGTGAATTGCTTGTTTCATAGATATCTAACATTTATTTACTGTTTTGCTCGTGCTCACAGATTGCCAGAAGTCATACAATGATAAAAATAACTATTTAATGTCATTTCCAAAGCTTGAATGTCTTCTCAGCAGCCTAAAGAATTTCCAGCCTAAAAGCTTTTCCCATTTGGAAAATGCCCACATTACTGTACTGCGTCGCCACATACCTTGCAGAGAAGAGAAAACTTTACACATAAATTGGGTTACTCTCAATATGTTTAAACAAGAGGTAAAATGGTAGATATGGGCGTAGTTAAATTACGTGACATACAGAGCAATTGAGTGAAAGTTTGATACGTCGCTATGCCTAAACCAGAATGTTGATATGCAGCATATAAATCAGAGGTGTCCAGTCTTATTCGGAAAGGGCCGGTGTGGGTGCAGGTTTTCATTCTAACCAAGCAGAAGCCACACCTAAGTCTATTGAAAGCCAAGATCAACTGATTAAACAGGAGGAATCAGGTGTGCCTCCTGCTTGATTGGAATAAAAATCTGCACCCACACCGGCCCTATGCGTATAAGATTGGACACCCCTGGTGTATAAGTTGCTGCAGATGATTGTGTGCGAACATATTTTTTGTGAAGCTAGATTGGCAAATACACACCAAAGCTGTTTCAAATCTATTTTGCTTTTGAGAAATCCATTTTCAGCAGCCGTTCCCACCAAGTTAAGGGAAGGGAAGTTAAGGTCGGTGTGATGGGTCACTTCAGGTTCCTCTGTGTCCTCACTTTGAGCTGTTAATATTGGTACCCATTGTGTCCAGTCCCCATCAGCTGAGCACAATTCAGTGCTGTACATCACTTCGTGGGAAAGAAAATGGAGCTCTCAAAGGCATCCTTGCTTATTTGCTGCATCGCCTTAGCCCTCTTCTTTTACTCCATCAATTTTCACAGCACATCCCTCTCCTGCTTTCCCCTATGTTTTTCTGTCACACCTCCCCCCAAATCCTACACTGCTTGCTGCCTTCTTTGTAAACTCTTTCAACATCTCTTACCCCTAACCCCCTCTTACACCCCCCCAACACACACACACACACACACACACACACACACACACACACACACACACACACACACACTTGCTCGCTCTTCTTTTCTCCTCTCCATCTTCCTTTCTTTCTGTCGCTCCCTTTCTCTGCGTACTACGGTCAGGTCTCGTGGGGAAAGGCAGTTGGCAGAAAGCAGGCTTGCTGCCATAGCAACAGGAACCCTCCCTCTCCCACAGGTCTCCTTAGCAACTGGTAGCTTGGCATTGTTGTAATGAGCGGGCCCAATGTGCCAGGCTAACAGAGCACTAGTGAGTGTGTGTGTGTGTGTGTGTGTGTGTGTGTGTGTATTTGTGTGCCACATCTTTGTGTGTTATACATGATTATAAAGTACATGAGTAGCGAAGACATTCTTTTACTGTTCGCTTGAATACATCTTCCAGCTTCCAAAAAAAAAAAAAAATCCCAAATATCCTTGCATACACAATACGCCTTTGTCCTTTCACATGAACTTGGATTTTATCTTAAACTATGCTATAAAATGCATTAATCTAGCTGTGCTTTAATTAAGAATCATGCGAGTGTGCTTCCTCATCTGTTTGCTCTTGATTAAAGTGATCAACTCTCTCCATGCCCTCGAACTGAAAAGAATCGAAGCGTGACTTAATTAATGATTTACTAATTAATTGTGCATGCTCTGTCTAGGACAGAGGATGACTTTGTGCAAAAATGATAGTCGGTGTCACTGTCTTTTCACTTGCTGTTCGGAAGAGAGGACTGACAAAATGGGTTTAGGACTACAGGATCTATGACTGCGCTCATTTATAAATGACTTACTACACCGAGATGGCTGATACTGATTATAGATTATAGATTTGGTACATTTTCCAATTTTAAATCAAGTCTTCATTGAAAAAACAAAAAACAAAACTCAGTGTATTATGTAGGAGTGTGTGATCTCTCTAATAAGGCTTCATGACTTTAAACTTGAAAACCATCACAAGAAAATTACCATGATGATTTTATTAACTAACTAATTTAAGTAATGGTGCAGACAGATACCCATATCCTGAAATCCCACTGATGTGTGCCTGAGGCAAATGGCAGCTAGTTTTTTAGCATTTAACTTAGCCAGCTTACTTACTTCACTAAGCATGTATGAATTAAATTGTTTAACAAATTTCTGATTGTTATGGTGTATTTGACAATTTTAGATGCTGTTAAATAAAGTGCTGAGAAAATGATGAAAGTAATCAAGAAACCAAGACTGAAATCCTTTGTTTCTACCTGTGACAAAAGGATGCTAGTTTATCAGTAAACTAGCTAGCTATGGGGTCATTCCTATATTCCCAGGGTCCTACGTTCCCCAGTTCAATATGCTGTTAACACACATTAAGTAAACTTTTTCAAACATATTATGTAGTCAGGACTCATTTTCCCAGGGCCCAATTAGCTTTAAACACCAAAGACACATTTAAATGAATAACAGCATGCGTTAGTTTAAAATGTATCCTTCATCCACACCTGAAATTTCTGAAAGTTATGCACTTGGAAAATGAACAAGGTGGCACATGCTGAACCCTCATGTGCTGCTCTGAAAATAGTTGCCTACATTCATACATTTATACAGTTCAACTCCACGCATGAACAATAGTGAAATGTATACATTAAACTGATGAAATACCATACAGTAGCCTATAAAACAGTAAACGGTCATAAAAGGAACAAAAATGTGAAGTTTGAACATGTCCCAGCTCTCACTTATGCTGAAGCCTAAAGCTGTTTTCACAATGTAGGATTTTGGCCATGATTTGGTCGTCTGAGATAAATTTTGAGAATCCGAAAAGATTCTTATAATCCTAGGCCAAAATCTGTAGTCTTTGATCGCTAGTTCGACATGGTCCCCGACAGCCGATTAATGGCCTTTGCGCTAAAATTTTACCTCCGATTAAATTCTGGCAATGCCGAAGATATGAGGCACAGTCCTGTAGTGTGGCTTCTTCTACTCCGTACAAGTCTTCTTGCGTGTGTCCATTTTTTCGCGTCTTGAATGTCGTGCTGTCTGACATTAACAGCAGCTGAGATCCTACAGTGTGACCTGGCTTATAGCGGGGATCATGTTCGTACAGTCTGACAAACAACAGTCGCAAAGGACTATTAAAAATTGCACAGTGTGCACCCGGCTTTAATCCAGCTTTAAATCACCATGTGTTCATTATGTGCCATATAAATATGCGGAACATAGGACCCTGGGAACAAAGAAACGTTCCCCTAGCTACTGTATAACTTAGCAGCAAATGTGGCTGAAACCAAACAGCAAATTTATGCCTATTTATAGATCGTGCCTTTTTAATGACGATAAAGGAGTAGAAATATAGACCATTTTAAGCAGCTACTTGGCTTTAAACATAGTAAACATCTTATTATTCAACAGAATTTTTATGTTTATTATGGCTTCAAGTGTCATTTCTAGGGGTACCTTAAGAGTGAACAGACATGAGCTGTTTCATAACAATATAATAACATTTAATTACAGCATTGCACATAAATGATTTAGTTTTTTTCTTCAGTAGGAGTAAGTGAGCATTAGAAAAAGAGATGTAGTGTAGAAGAATAGTTTGAGGTTGTAAGCGTATTAACTGTGGCATCATTGTGAGCCACTTTGTCACGGGAAACCTGGCTGGACTCATGCTCTGTTGTGCCAGCCATTGGAACGGGAAAGTTTGGCTAACCGTGCCCTCCAAGGCTATTTTGGTATGCAGGGTGGATTTTCTGATCCCCTGCTCTGCACTCAGATGCTCTTTAATCTGTTCAGTCTATTTTCAAACGCCCTCCTTCCTCCCCTACCCCACTCTGTCCATCTCTAGCCTACTTGTTCCTTCCGACTGTCACTGTTCAAGGGGGAAAGGACTAGATTGGCCTGTACAGTAAGTCCAACTGAGATTGGTCAAGGAACTAACATCCAGGGCCAGGTGTACCAGCTGAAGTTCGATTATAAGTCAGGGTGTAATTTCAGTCCTAAACCATGTGCTGAGAGTAGTTAGTTTTAAAACAATCGGAAACATGATCGGACATAAACAGCGGTTAATATGCTGTCTTTATTTGGTGTAATATATTTACTTAAGTTAGTTATGTTTTAACCTGAGATAAAGAAGCATACCCAAAAAGGATTGTGCTTCACAATAACGTGGTGACTCAATGTATTCATCTCTTGGATTTGTATTTTATACTGGTATGTGCTTGTTCTGTTCTGATGTTTGTGCTCTAGTGCAATATGTTAAACAAAGTAAAAAACCTTAGCAAAGATAAATAAATACCACTTGCAAACTTAATATGCACTGAATGATAGTATAATATTACATTTACGATAATATATATATGGTACATGTATGCCATACCTGTACCTTGCCAATATCTCTATTGGATGACATTTTACACTACTACAGGAAACACCTCGCTAAACTGACCAATATAAAAATAGCCCTAGTCTTATAAGCTTTAATAGGCTTATACAGCGAAGTATCCATATCCAGGAATCATTTACCATGACTATCTCCATGAAGAAATCCCCCTAAGAAAACACAAAGAAAACATAATGGATTTATATGTGTAAAGTCTTGTTTTTCTCCATGCATGGTAGCATTATTTACAACGATCTGAAGCATGGAGTAATTTTATTTACAGCAGGCATCAGTATAGGTTTTAAATAATAACTCAGGGCTATGTTGAAACTACAGTCATTTGGTGTGACTGGTAATTTGGTAGTTCAAAAACTCAAACATAGTGGCCATTTACATTCAAACTAGGGTACAATAGAGCTACCCTTTCTCTCTCATACTCTGGACAGTGACGGACATCTCTGTGAAGAGGACCATCTGTGTTCTGAGTGTTAGCTGTGTCTTTTATGTTTCCAAGGTTGTGATAGCAATTGTGAGTAATTTTCAGCAATTAGTTTCTCTGTAATAATAGTTATTACAATAGTAGCTAGGCTAAATACAAATATATTTAGGCCACTGCTAAAAACTCCTACCATTAAACTCATCTAATTTATACAGATCAGTCAAGAACAGGAATCTGAGCTTGTGCCCATTGTAGCCTCAGTTTCCTGTCTTCTGCTATTGAAGTCCATCCGCCACAAGCTTTGACATATTATGTATTTTTCTTCACACCACAATTGTAAAGAGTGATTATTTGAATTACAGTAGCTTTTCTGTCAGGGCTAACCAGTCTGGCCATTCTCCTCTGACCTCTCTTATAAGCAAGGCATTTCCCCTCTTTGCGCTACTGATCACTGGATGTTTTTTTGTTTTTTTGCACTACTCTGTGTAAACTCTAAAAACTGTTGTGTGTGAAAATCCCAAGAGATCAGAGGTTTCTGAAATTCTCAAACCAGCCCATTTGACACCAACAACCATGCCACAGTCAGAGTCACTGGGAACTGGGATCACATTTTCCCTCCATGCTGATGTTTGAAATGAAAATGTAGTGAAATTCTTGACCTGTATCTGCATGATTTTTGGCACTTAGCCGCTGCCACATGATATGCAGGTGTACAGGTATTCCTAAAAAAAAATGGCCAGAGAGTGTAAGTTATATGCAAAAAAAATGATCTAACATATTTATAATATCATTAAGATCTATTTAACCATTGAATGAATTCTTTTTGCATCCTCTCTCTCAAGACATTGCCCATTAATCCGAATGGCTGTGAGTTCATTTCCCCCTCAAACAAATGAGTGTTGCCCATTCACAGGAAGTGTATCTTTAGCGTTTGCTAATTTACATCGATTGCCTCCAGACAGGCTTAGCAGATGAGCCCTCTTTCCCACACAGAGCACTCATTTTAACTCTCCCTGCCTGTAATATGCTGCTTTGTGTCTGTCTCTGTTTCTCAACCCCCCCTCCTTTGCTTTCCCTTCATAATGCCTATCTTTTACCATACTTGTGCTTATCCAAAATATGTCTGGCAGAGAGAGACCCATTGACAAGTCTATACATAATGACTGATGGCTATGTGCGAAGGATTAATACATAATGATTAAAGGTTGGAAACATTTCAGCCTTGCTTGCTGCTTAGAACACTTCAGCAATGCCCACTTGAAAAGAACGTTGTGCACAGTATCAAATGGAGCAGTGCACAAATTGTAAAATAGAGGATTGCCTTTAATGCTCCAAGGAGAGTGTTCTGCAAATGAGCACAATGCTTTTCCTGAGTCCTTTATAGGAATTCAAAAACGATCCATCCACACATATGAACGTATCCACAATACACAGAATCATCAATAAAAATCACTCTTTAAAAACGCTGAAAGTGACAAATGGTATCCACTGTGTCTAAACTATAATCAATCATTATTGTCCCTTCTTTTCTGTAACAAAGCTGAAGTTTGTGAAGTTTTCCTAGTCTTGGCTATAAGCTGGAAAACCAGTGGTCTCACATCATAGATATTTTTGATCAAACTGTCATCGTGAAGTCTATATCAGTGGCTATAATGTAGAATAAATGTCAAAGATGTCTCTTGCAATGTGTTGATGTTGCAGCAGCTTGATCTAATGGACTACAGCTCAGATAACCTGTTTATAGAATCAAATCGACATGGTTTCGTTTACTTTGTTGCAATTTCAGACAGAAACAACTACTACATTCCTAAAAGGGCAGTTTTGAGGAAAGTGTTATCTGCCCTCTTTTGCATACATGAACTCACAGACACCTACGATTGGTTAGTGCCACTTTGATTGACAGGGGAGAGAGAGTATGCCACCCAGAGAACATAGCCAATTTTGCTTCCTTGGATCCTGGCTATGGATGGCTGTGGCATTGTCAGGGTTCAAACCATTATCTCCTGTAGATAGGGCAAACATTTTTCTGTTGTGCCACTCGGGAGCCCTACTCCAGAATTTTTAGGGTCTTAGTAATGTGATCATGAATAGTTTCTGTAAACCTGAGCCATGCACGAAACCAAAACAACACTTGGTTTATTGTTAGGCACATGATTAGCATTCATACCACTCCATGGGAAATTGAACAAATCCAACCACATTGAACTTGTTTGTGAAATTTTCACAAGATCAGGTCTACCAATGGCTAAGCAATGCTTTAAGGCAGTGGTCACCAACAATGTTCCTAGAGATCTACATTCCTGAAGATTTTACCTCCAACCTAAATTGTGCCCACCTGACCATCTGATCATTGCCTTAAGAAGTTCTTGATGGACTAAAACAGGTGTGTTAGAGTTTGGTTGGAGATGAAATATGCAGGACGGTAGATTTCAAGGAAGAGGTTTGGTGACCACTGCTTTAAGGTAATCACTTAATTATCTTCCTTTTCGTTTGAAGGTTAGTGGGAGAAGCTCTACAAATGCAAGGCCATGTAAAAGTGAACAAAACCTCCTACATGACACATAAGGGTGTAGAACATATGTAATAGTTGCCAGACAGTTTGTAGTGTCTGTTTCAAACTGTTGAAAGCCATAACCATTTATAGTGCTTAAAATCCCTATTTGAAAGATCTGTTTTGAATTTTTCAGTAATATTTCTGCCCTGAATATTTTGACCATCATCACGCTCAGCTTACTGCCCTCCTGGCCAAAATGTGATCCCTCCAATCTCTGGTGCTTTACAGCAGCTCCTGGGTTGACAGGTGACGAACAGCCAGATTTATCCAGGATTATTGCCAGACTTTCTGGGATTACCCTGACTGGAGAGGGATTGCGTATGATTGCTAGATTGCTGTGTGTATCTGTGTGAGTGTGGTCATACAACTGTGTATGGGTGTGGATTCCTATGGATGAATTGATGAATCTGAGTGTCTGATGAGTGTGTACACAAGTACATATGAGTGTGATGGGAAGGGCTAGTCAGTCTGCTGACTCACATAAACCCACAAGGTGTCTGGGTCATACATGGAGCCACGGGCGTGCTGTTTGCAGAACGTTACCACAAGCCACACTGTGGTTGAGCAAATCAGACTTAACAAGAGGATCTGCATTCTTTGAGGGATCAATGTTCTTTGGCATTAGCGGGTAGAGCTCAGGGTCAAGCTATGCGATTATTTCTAGCTTGTCAGGTTCAAGTTTCAGACCTATGGAATATGTCAAGGTTTTGAACAACCTGAATGACAAGTCAAGGTTCTGTACAAGCTTATTTGTGCACCCGGAGCTTTGGGAAGTTTGATGCTGAAGTGTGTTCTGAGCTACGGTTGGCTAGTGGTAGACACCAAGCAAGCCATGAAGCTTATACTTGGCTTGCTAATCATCAGTCCTTAGAGACAACTCCTGTGGCAGTGTGACTGAATGATTGAAGCTCCCTTGTGAGTTGGTGTGAGTCACCTGACAGTCACAGATGAAACCTAGAACATCAAACTGCATGTGCTTCTTTTTTGTCCTAATCCACATCGTTCACTTCATACTTTTATCCATAACCCACCTCATACACTTCCTGCCTTTCTCCCCAGCATTTAACGCCGTAGTCATGGTTACCCCTCTGCAACTAACGTCAGCCATGGCATAGCTGTCAGAGGGCTGCTTTCTGATCGCCTGACATGGGGCATTTTTTCGACGCTGTCACACCATTTGGCTTTGATTAAGTCAGCCCCTTGCCTGCCGTGGCTGCACAACATTGGACTATTACACCAGCATGGGGGCTCGTGTCATTTGGCTGAGTTGCTGGTTGAGAATAGGAGCTCCTTGGAGGGGGGCCAGAGAACATAAATACCCCTCACTTATCCAATTTCTCACTGCTTTGAAAGGGAGCAGAGTCAAAGTGGCACGGTTTTTCGCCTGATAGCGTAGGCTGGAGAATCAGCCCTTCAGAAATCCCAGGAGAGAGAGACAGAGAGAGAGAGAGAGGCAGGGGGCTTTTTGAGATCAGCCAACACTGGAGCTCATCTCCAGCTCAGCTCTCTATCGCACCAAGATAATTGGCTCACCTGGGTGCCCAATATACATTCATTAATATGAGCCATAATATCTCTCAGAATCACTATGGAAAAACAAGATGCCTCTCTTTACAAAGAAAACGGCGGACAGATAGATTATATGTGATCTGATAGAGGTACTTGATGAACGTTTATTCAGTGAACATAAGTGATGGATGCCAACGTGTGTTGTGTTTGAATTTCTGTCTGATAGTTTTGTTTTCCTGTTTGAGTACAGGTGAAGCACAAGTATGTCAGTAATTTTGGGGGTGTGAAAAGTATGGTTATGTGATAAACAGATGGAGGATATGGAGAAAAGGGATGAATAAGTGTGAAAGTGAGATGATGGTGTGAACCACTAAATACTGTAACGGAGTTCTTGATGCTTAGGGTGGTATTTGTCTCATTTGCTAAACTAAAATCTGTTCCGAACAAAGAAAGACTCCCAAACTTGCTGTGTGCACCTTTTGTAAAACTAGCCCTTCTAAAAGGGCTTGGGTACCGGATTAATTCTTGGTGGAGGTACTTCTCAGGCTAGAACGGTAGATTAGATGAGTTAATTGGCAACATTACATACATTGCCAAAGCCAGGCTATAAATACATAGTATAGGACACAAACTATTAATCTTTTTAATATTAAACATTTAAGATTTATTCACTGCAGTACTGTTCCGTAACCTTTTAATGAACAGGGTTGTGTAGGATCTTGGGCCTATCCCGGGAACACTGGGCAGAAGGAAGGAAGGACTGAATGCCAGTCCATCGCACATGCACAAACTCACTCACTCATACCTATGGGGAATTTAGTGTTACCAGTCTATCTACATGCATGTTTCGGGACTTGGGAGGAAAGGAAACCCACACAGACAAAAAGAGAACATGCGCAGTGAGTAACCTGAGCTCAGGATCAAACCAGGGACCCTGAAGCTATAAGGCAGGAATGATATGCTACCGTGTCCCACGGATACATTACAGAGCATTGTGCTTGACCTACAGTATAATTTCCTTCTCCTTCTGCGTTCTGATTCAGCTTTCATTTCTTACATGTGTTATTCAGTGAATAACTTGCTAATTATTTAATAATCTACTTTAGGCTATATTTTAAGGGTTTAAATAATTATTTTTTAATATAATGTAGTTACTGTTTTATTACTGCTATTAAACATTTCATGGCTTCACTCATTAGCAATACAAATTTTTTTAAAAGCTAAATTGTTACCACTTATACTGTATGCTATAATCTTCAGGCGCAGCAGAAAATTTAAACAAGTGCTTTCCTTGAAGTGTAGGCCAACCTGTTATCTGCAACTTACTCTTACAATAGATAATGATAATGCAGAAATCTTGACAGGCAGCTATAAGAGACTTGTTTTGATTTGTGATGTAGAGCGAGGTAGCAAGGAAACAAGAAAATACCATTTGTGCATGTGTGTGAGTCAGACAGAGGGTGTAACTGAGATGGAGATTAGTTGAGTGATACTGTACAATGATACTATAAATATAAGGACACTGTGGCAAGACAAGAGGAGGTGCTTTCACATTTAAAACCTGTAAAATTGATGGCTTAACTTTTCCGGTGAAGGTAGCAGTTTCTGGGGTTTTTTTCACGCAAGCAACACGAATGTGTTATTGCCATTCACAAAGCAACATCAATAAAGCTATCTCAGCTGTTGTTATTTCCTGGAAATTGCGTTCACCTTTTGTGCCAGGGTTACTGAATATCTAGGCTTACTTCTACTTTGGCAAAACAGAATGCCAGACATACTATTTTGTACGGTAGTATGCAATATTGGACATATAGTATCTGTATGTTGACAAGTGGGAATGATATCTTGCACACTTCTGACTACAGAACCTTACAGAAAATACTTCACTACATCCTGTAGAGTATGAGTAATATTCTAGCATAGAGATACTATTTTGATATGCTATGTATTATGGTGGTATGCTGTTGTGAACATCTTCAGCCACACAATTGCCAGAGATGCATTTCCTGCACTGTAATAATGGCTCTTATTCATACATGACTGCTAAAAGGAAAAGAAAAAGAAAAAGGAGAGCAAAATAGATATTTTCAAAAGGCTCTGATGCTGTATGTCACTCAACTATAGGAACCATATGATATCGAGAAAATGTTATATGTGTATGCATTATTGCATCAGGTGTTTAAAAAATGGAATGCATTACTCATAGTGTAACAATGTGATTGTTATCTGAGTTTGGGAATTTATCAGAACTAGTCATGTTTGTCAGCATGAAACAAAAAAAATCTTGATTCTATAGTGTTATTCTTCATATCTACACATAACTCTATATTGCTCCACTCTACAAAGTACATTTAATATACAATATATGGTAGACTTGTTTCCTGGACAAGGCAATTAGTTATGTACATTGTGTAGCTCTTGATGCACACGACACAGCCCGTCTTTACGTTTTCCTGAAAGGAACTTCTAGTAGATCACTCTCAATTTTTAATTACTCAATTCTCAAAGAAGAAAAAAAAAGAATCCCCAATTATTGTGTTGCAAGAAACAATCCCATGTTTACTTCATCTGTTCCTGTGATCTAAATATGGTTTATCTTGGCATTGGAAACAGCCCCCTCCCCTCTTTTTCTGTTCTCTTTGTTCTGGTGTTCTTCCAGCACAGTAAGCGTGCCAGAATCACACCTCTCTCCCTCTCGCCTCTCTCACTGGCTGACTGTCATATTTGGAGGTCTGCAATCGATAGGGGCGTCTGCGATCATGTTGCCACGTGTGATTCATTTGGGTAACCTTGGCGACGGTTTGATGTGCTTGCTGTGGCGTGTGTGTACGTGTACATGTATGCGTGTGTGCATGACTCGGTTGGCAGTGGTGTGAGTCAGAAAGAGTATTTGCTGCGTGGAGGAGCAAGGCTGCCTGCTGTATCGATCTGTTTCTCGGTGCTTGCCACGCTTTACTAGAACAGCCGTTTGATCTGAATGATTAGAATGATTAGGAATGATTAGCTGCTGCCAAGTTGTTATTATTTTTTAATGAAGAGCCTTCATATCTTGATCAGCAATAGTAGTTGATGCATAATGGTCAAATATGTATATTTTAAATGGGAATGGGTTTATAATATATCTAGAATAACAATTAACAAATGTCAAATAAAAGTGCAGTTAAAAATTTTTTTTTTTGGCCCTGAGATATCTTTGAAAAACACTACCAATTTCCAGTACCAAATTCATAGCATTGTTAAACAAAAAGACATTCTGTGGTCTAAAATGTTAAAGCAGTCACCATGTCATGAAGGACAATACGTTTAGAGAGAATAATAGAGGCCAGTTAATTGTAGAGTTCTCTTACATTGTATGTTTCCAGATAAAATGTGATTTTGTATTAGGTATAGTATTAAGTGTTTAACAATCTGTTTTTGTCTTTCTCCCCACCCCGTTACCCATAATTGTCTCTGCAGAATTCCATTCGCCACAACCTGTCTCTGCATACCCGCTTCATTCGTGTGCAGAATGAGGGAACGGGCAAAAGTTCATGGTGGATGCTGAACCCAGAAGGTGGGAAGATGGGAAAAGGCCCTCGTCGGCGAGCTGCCTCCATGGACAATGGCACAAAGTACCTAAAATCTCGAGGCCGGATAAGCCGGAAGAGGGTCATGGGGATGGGCCGAGGACTTGGCGCTGGGCCTGGGATCCAAGGGTCCCCAGAACATGGTAGCCCAGCTGGGAAGGGTGGCATGGGAGTAGGGAGTGAGGAGTTTGATGCCTGGGCAGATCTGCACTCCAGAACAAGTTCCTCTGCATCCACCTTGAGTGGCTGCCTGTCACCAATCGTGGCTGAAGCAGAGCCAGATGAGCCAGAGGAGGGAGGGCTGTCCTGTTCGGCTTCCCCTCGCCTCTATCCGAGCCCCACTAGTACCAGATCACCTGCACTGGGCACTGGGGGCCACTGTCCTTCAGTAGAGCTCCCTCAATTGGCTGACCTTACTGGAGCCATCAGCTTGGATGAAGACTTCTCTCAACCACAGCAGCTCAAGTGCAATGGTTACCATTATGGCCCAGGACCCAAAGGGGAAACATCATACTGTGCTACTGTCTATGGTCAGCCTTCCATGAGCATGCTGAGGCACCATGCCCCTATGCAGACTATCCAGGAAAACAAGCCAACCAGCTTCCAGCGCCCCCTAAGGGCTTATTCAGAGAACAATGCTCTCGAGAGCCTATTAGCTGGTGGGCCACAGTACTGTGGGAAGGACATGGTGGTGGGGCAAGGTCAAGCTGCCCATTCACTAATGTCACAGTCTAATGGCATTGTGCACTCTCATGGCCATGATCAGAGCTGCAGTCACAATCACAGCCAGAATCCCAATCCCAATCAAAACCTTCACAATGATCATGGAGCAAACCATAAGCAGAACTCAAGTCTTCATCACAACCAAAATCCCAACAAGCATCACCCAGATCTAGACTACAATCATGGTTCCAAACATCACTCTGGTCATGACTACGGCCAATCTCACAAGCAAAACCATAAGCTTAACCCCAGCTCTAATTCAAACCATATGCACAGCCATATGCAGCACAGCAACTCAAGGCAGTCAACACTGTCTCCCAGAGTCAACAATGATATGTTGCAGCCATACAATCACAAATCCTCCAATCCATATGGCCCTCGTGCCCACCTTCCCTCTACTTCCCTACCCCCTAACCCAGCCGGCTTCATGGATGTGCCCCAGGACCCCTCCTTTATGGCGTCTGCACCCCAAACTCGCCATCAACCTTACCCAGGTGCTCAACACCAGGGCCTGACAGAACCCTGGCATGGTTACTACCACTACCACCACCAGCCAGCCCAAAATGGCAGTCACCAACCTGGTCACCACCAGCCACCTCCTAACCGACTGCAGCAGTCAGAGATGGAGATAGAAGTCCACCAGAGCAGTCTGGATGGTGATGTGGAGTCTGTTCTTCTCAACGATTTCATGGACTCTACGGAGGGAATGGACTACAACTATGACGGATCACTTTCACAGGGTGTTGGCATGGGAATAGGCTTGGGAATGGGGATGGGGATGTTCGCAGGGCCTCCGCAATCACATAACAGCCAGAGTTGGGTTTCTGGGTAACACAGACACTAATGGGGAAAACTTTAACCGTAGGGCCCTGTGGGAGGTGGGGTGGGGTGGGGTCTGATCAGGTCAGAACTGATTTGACTGTGATTTATTTTTGCTCAGAGAGCCAAACAGTACAAGAAGGCATTTTAAGGACATATATTTGCTGGTGTCGGTGCAGTCATTTTGAACGTAGAGTTCTCCATAAATATTCTTCCTCTTTCCTCTCTCCTTCTCTCTGTGTTTCCCTGCTGTGGATTAGTATAATGGCATTCTTCAACCAAGTTTTGTCCTCTCTCTGTCCCTCAGTTCACTCTTTAATATCCATCACCTCTTTCTGGTAAAAAGCTCTCTCAAGCACTTTACATTCATCTCCCTAAATTCAGAGACAGTAACAGCCACTCTGAAACCAGGGGAATCATATTGTTTGCTGGTTCGCTGGGTTTAATGTATCCAAATGACTCTGTTATCCTTCCAGAATGAAAAAAAAAATTGTGTTCGTGTTTTTATTTTTTTTAAAGTTTTTTTTTTTAAATTTTTTTTTTTTTTTTTTTAAATAAAAAACTTGATTAGAAGATGGAGAAATAAATATCTGTGCTGTCAGGCAGTGTTGTGTACATGTTGGTCAGGGTTGTGTGTGTGTGTGTGTGTGTGTGTGTGTGTGTGTGTGTGTGTGTGTGTCCTCGTCCCATGCAGGCTCATTGGATGTCCCTTTTTCCATATGCTAGGACAGTCATCCATCAGCTCCACTTTATTGATATTCGGCATATCGTTTTTATTCTCCAAAGTAATGCACCAGCTATGCATCACTACTCCAAATCGAATGTGGCACTCAGAGTATCTTTTTTTTTCAGGCAAACCAGCTTAATGTGTTTTGGCTACAGTGATGATTGAAGTCACTCTACAGTAAATAGTGGGGAAGAAGAGAAAGAGACACAGATAGGTAGAGGAAGGTAGACATAGACATGGTGAGAGAAGGAGAGAGAGAGAGAGAGAGAGAGAGAGAGAGAGAGAGAGAGGAAACATGCAAATAATACCCTGTTCCTCTTTCTCTCCATCTGTGGATTTATGTAGCTTTCCCTGTAATGAGATAAGGAACGATCAGAGGCTACCACACTTCCTGAACAAGGCTCTTTCCAGTGCACCTCTGGCCAACTCTACTGTGGCAGTCTCCTATGATCTGAAGCACTTTGCGCTTCAACTTAACTCCCCCTTTTGTTTACATTAGCATATTGCATTATCATTAGCCTATGCAGTGTTACTTTAGATAATCAATGCTGATATATCAGTCATGAAGCCTCATTCAACCCTCATTAACTCGGCACTATCAATCCTAATTCAATACTGTGCTGGAATTTCCAGAATATAACCTTAAATGACACTCTATTGCGTCAGCTTAATAAAGTAATTGGTTACAGTGTGGTGATAACATTGCCAAAAGACAAAACCATAAATCCAGGCCCAGTCAGTCCAATTTTTGAGAAAAGCTATATTACGCTGCCTTCAGAATTTACACTAGTGAACTGCATGCTAATTAGCCCAATCAGAAAATGGGTGCTATCTCCCTTTCACAGACGAACTCCTGTCATATCCTCTTCATCCACTGATTACACTTAGGGGAGATAGAAATAATTAAGTGCTTACCAAGAATGATGATTTGTGTGTGTTTTCCATTTTAAAAAGCAACTTTCAATTTTGTCATCATGCTGCCAAGTGAGTTCACCTACACTGTGATCCTCCAGACAGACGTCTCATTTCTAACCTCCAGATGGCCACATAGCTGACATATCGGTCTTTCTTTTTGTCTTTTATTATAGATGTTATGTAATTTTGTGACGTTTTCGTGGAGGAAAAAAAATGATGTTATACATTTTCATTGCGTTCCCCGTTGAGTGGGTGAAGCTCTTTGGACAGATTTCTCATGATGCTCAATCTCAGAACTTCCTCACCAGGTTTCTAGAAAACATAGAGTAAGAGGGATAGATGAAGAGAGAAGGATAGAAAAAAGAGGAATGAGTGGAGGAGACTGATCGATAGGCTGACAGAGAGAGACAGATTGGAGAATGAATTAGTTGAAAAGGAGAGCAATAGGCTGCTAGGAGGAAAAAAAAATGAGTTCAGAGAGAGACAGAGAGATATATAGATAGAGAGAGTGTGTGTGAGAGAAGCAGAGAGTTCCTTTCCTCAGCAAAGCTGTTTGAATCAGGCCAAATGTCAAGTGCCTCTCTGCAGCTTTTCTTGCACACACTCCGATCAGATAGCTAGCCTTCTCCCTCTCTGTTTCTTTCTCTCTCTCTCTCTCTCTCTCTCTCTCTCTCTCTCTCTCTCTCTCTCTCTCTCTCTCTCTCTACCACAGAGGACAATAAAGCCTGCCTTCATCTGCCGTCTCTTTTTCCTCTGCACTTCTTTATGTTCTTGGTGACCGGCGCTCGATCATTCCCCCAAGTGTGTTTTAGTCCCTGACCCCATGTCTGCTTCTGTGTAAAGCTTCTTGTGTGTGTGTAGCACAGTGGTGTATCTGAAATGACTATGGAAATCCATCGAGGTTGTACCCTGGTATCCACTATGCCTGGCTAACAACAATATGATTATACAGTTTATATTTATTGGGTAAAAAGATGGGTCTGTGGGTGAATCTGTGGACCCCTGAATCTCCTTTCATCTTTATTATGGAATCATGATGTTATTACATTTTGACTTATGTTTCCTCCTGTACAAAATCTGTATGGAGAAAAAAAATTGTATAATAATTTTTTGACAAACAAATCCTGGTTTTATTTCTTTTTTAAAATGATGTATCTGCTCATCTGGTGATTGTAAAATAAAAACAAATGACAGAATACTTTGTGTGTGTGTGTGTGTGTGTGTGTGTGTGTGTGTGTGTGTGTGTGTGTGTGTGTATATATATATATATATATATATATATATATATATATATATATATATATATATATCCTGTATATCAGGGTCATGGTAGATCCGGCCTAACACTGCGAGGGATGCAGGAATACACTCTGGATGGTTCGCCAGTCCATCACAGGGCACTGTGCACACACGTATGCACAAACACACACACACGCACCTAAGGGCAATTTAGAGTACCCAGTTCATCTACTGACATGTTTTTGGAGAGGTTGGAGGAAATGAAGAAATCAGAGAACCCAGAGGAATCCCACAGAGACACGGAGAGAACATAGAAAACTCCAGAGTTATGGTACCCTGAGTTTAGGACTGAATCAGGGACCCTGGAGCTAAATGCAGCATGGAGAGTATAGCCATGTATATATGTATCTATCCCATGTTGTGCATTTGTGTGTGTGTGTGTGTGTGTGTGTGTGCGTGTGTGTGCGTGTGTGTGTGTGTGCGTGTGTGTAATAAGGCTCGTTAATGCCCCAGATGCTGTGCCATAGCTGTCTCTCTCCCAGTGGAAACATTCTCACTGAGGGACTGGCTGCATCTGCATCTCCATACTGTTCATACACACACACACACATACACACACGCACACACACACACACACACACGGCTGCTCCTCTAATCGACTCTACTCTTCCCAGACGCTGACCTGGTACCATAGACACTTCAGCATGAGTGAGAGACAAATTAGAGAGAGAGAAACACCAGATGCCATCTGCCCATCTTTACCACTCCTGCCTCCATTGCACCTGGGAAAAATGTGACTGGAGGCTCCTGAAATTATCTACAGCTTACCTTAAACATGCTTTTGAAATCCGTTCAAACAAGGTCAGCATGTGGGAGCCCGAACGACGGCTTGGGAATCAAAATCAGATTCCTTTCTGATTAGATATCTATGATTAGCGCTTTTAATGGCTTCAAATTGTTCCCTTGATTTCCATTACAGTGAAACAATAACGCCAGGCTAGCATTTCCACCCATATCATCGAACACACCCATAAGAAGTAGACAATGGAAGTTTCTGGAACAACATATCACTTGTATTTGGAGAGCAGGATTTGTCTAAATGGCATGTGCTGGTGAGCCAAGCTTCTTCTTTTTTTTTCCCCACCGTAGTCATGCAAATCATCGAGGCCTGATTTATTTCAGCATTTGATGGATTTATTCTGGCAAAGAAGGTGACAGCGTGCTGACAGAATCCCTCCCCCTCCCCAATCATCCATTTTTCCTTTGCTATATCTATTCTATAATATATTTTATTCACAAATTCTTTCTGAGCTCTTAAAGCGTTTTTTTCTTCCCATTTTCAGTTTTGTATTGCAAAAAAAAAAAAAAAAAAAAAAAAAGCATTATTAATATACTCATATGTATCCGTTTTATACTTTCAAATTCATCTATTGTGTGAGTTCAGAGAACACATACACGTGGAATGAAGCATGAATGAATGTATCTGCATGCGGACAATTAGTTTACAAGGGGAGAATGAAACTATTTCGTTGTATGCCATGAAGGATCAGCTGCTATACAAGCAATATTTACTTTGACAGAGAATGTGCTTGAGTCTCTCCTACAACAGAGTGCTATTTCTTCTTCAAGGTTGAAGTATAATTTTAAAAGAAACTTAAAAAAAAACAACATATAAAAACCTTTAAATAGAATAAAATATTTAATATTTATATATACAGCACATTAAAAAATGTGACATTAAAAAAAACAACAACATTGGTGAGTCAGAATATCATACACTGTTTTTTTGTTAAAAAAAAACAAAAAAAAAACAAGCCCATGTCCGCATTATCTTATTTATACTATATGAATTGTCGCACCTTGACCTCTAAACCTCAATCTTCAAACTACCTATAGAAACAGTTCTACCTGTATATAAGATGTGTATGATGATGCTGATAATAGCTGGGCTGTGTTGAGTATTCCTCTTAGCCAGCTATCATGAATAATATCAAAGATGTTTCATAACATGGTATATGTGGGTGGGGGTCGTCTGTAGCAGCCACAAGCCATGAATGTAGGACACAACTGCCATCAGCAGCCTGCCTGCCCACATCAGGATTAACCATTATCTATTCATGTGGCCTTCTACACTCTTATTTCTTCTTCTCCCTGCTCAGCAAATAAAAGCAGTTCTTTTGTGTCAGTTTAGCAATTGAAACAAAGCATCATTGAGCTAGAGGTGCAGATCAATGCCATGCAATGCCAACTATCTGTTTATTACACTAAATATCCATACCTGTAGCTGTGTTCAGATTTAAACCTGAAGTGGGTGTGGCCTAATGTGTGTGGGACTGTTTTCATAGTTATTATTTTCGTTGGTACCTACCTTTTCTAATGAATATTGAGATGGTTCTATTTCCCAAAATATTAACAAACTATCAGTCTAATTTAAACAGTTACTAGGGAAGAACGAATGAACGAGTGTATCGTTCGTGTTCACGAATGTCATCTTTTTTGTGCCACAAGCTTCATATCTAATCGTTTGGCGCACCAAGGTAAAACCCTTCATGATTCTGATTCACTGTAACAGTATTCCAGAGTTTAGGGGCAATGGAAGAAAAACATTTCCATCAACTGGGTTGCTACTAATGGTAGGCTTGGCTCGGCTCAGTGAAGTGTTTGTGATGGGTATAATATTTTAGGAGATGAGAAAGTTATGCCAAAAGGTAAACCATTCATCTCATCAGTTTTTATTCATTCGATTTTTTGTGTCTAGTATACCTTGCATTTCATTTATATTTACACATTTTGTCTTCTATTTTGCATGAATTGGACCAACGTTACAAAAAATAATCATGCATTGTCTGCATAGAAGTGAAAGCCACCATCATATTTGCATTACATTAAATGGCTGGATATAAATGAAGAATATTAGTGGACCTAAACCAGGACCTTGTGGGACAACATAGTGTACCTTTTTGGCTCTGAAAAAAATCTCAATTTATGCTTACACACTGGTATCATTCTGTTAAATAAGTTCTTTGTCCAGTAAAACATAATGGTCTAGGGTTTCAAATGCTGCACTCAATTCCTATAGGACCACAACAGAACAAGATCCTCAATCTGAGACCAGTTGGAGGTCTGGATGTCTTTAGCCAGCACTAATTCTTTATTGTAAGTCTTCCAGTCTGAAAGACATCATTCTTATTTAACGAAGCAACACAACTTTGGGTGAGAACTTTCTCCAAAATTGTAGAAAACGTATTGGAGATCAGACAGTGATTTGAGAGGTTACCACTGGTTTCTTGTGTACATTATTTGAATCATTTTTAACTTGTGATCATGAACACATGTTAACTGAAGATGGAAATCTGCATGCATATTTTGTTTATTCCTGGTTTTATGTCTTTCTTTTCAGTTTTTGGCAAAGCAATCCCTACTTTCTAAATTAAGCCAATATGGCTCAAGCTGCGGAGCTGTAAATGACTTTCCTAATATCATTCGGATAGCAAAAATAGTCAAACTGATACAGAATAATCACAGCCATCTTGTTAAGAAGAAGTTAGAAAGATGTGTGTGTGGCAGTGTATGAATGGTTAAGGTTAGAGAAAAGCTCACTTTACTTATGATCTTCACTCAATTAAAAAAAACAACAACAACAACAAAAACAAACAATTTTTTTTGCATGAAATCTGGTTATTGTGTCTTCGTTCTCTGACTCCTTCTGCTTATCATTGCCCTCATAGACGCAACTGATTTTTTTTTTTTTTTAATTAAGTTCATGTAAATTAATTCAGTCAATTAGACTTCTGGAAGAAATGAAAATGAACGGGAAAAAACGGCCGACTCTAACCTCTCTGCCAGGTGCTTTATTCATGAGCGGCACTGTGAGTGAAGGCTATTAGTATCCTTTACTCAGTCATTCTCTCTTCCTCTGGAAGTGTGTGTAAGAGTGAGTGAGTGACTGAGGAAGTGTGTCTCAGGCTGTGTAGGTTTGATGGTGTTAATAATAGCTTATGTGTTAACATTCCTGTCAATCACAGCGTGTATGTTTATGTGTGTGTCACAGCACAATCTAACAAACTCACCAAAGCTGAACTCAATGCACTGCAATTCTCATCAAAAAGGATCATCAGCTTGTGAACACCAGCCGTTTAAAAAGGCAGCTTTAATCTACAAAGTTGTCAGAATAGAGCAATTGAAAGTGACAACAGAATATCCAGAATATGTGGGTGGATTGTACTGTTATTTCTGAAGATGAAGAGAGTGCAAGGATGCTGTAAAAAAGCAGGGCAGTGACAGACACTGTCGCTAAAAGCTCAAAACGTTTTCATTTTCAGTCAGAAATTCAGAACTCGGTGCGTGATACTCCTAATCACTCTTGGCACAGTGAATTATTTTCCATCAAACGTTTCTAGCATTGCTAGTCAATCTCTAATTGTCTATACAGTATATTCACATAAACTGTGTGCTAATACATGGGACAAGATTGATTTATATCAAATGTGCAAAAGCACAAGTACAGTGATCCGTCATACTGAACACTTCTTTGCTAAGCATTCTGCTATTCCCAAAAGGGATTTCCAATATCACATCCCTGCTGGTCCAGTTCACGCAGTGAGAGACCAAATGAGAGAGACAGAAAGAGACATCTAAACTGAAATGATAGACATCTCATTATGCTTTTATGTGCTGCTAAGTGCCGTGGGTTTGCTGGCTGGTCACATGGTATGAGCCAGAGAACTTCAATGATTTAGCGAGCCATTGTCCCTTAGGCGGTTTACTCTCCCCAACGTTAATTAATTTCTCCCTCGTCACTTCCCTGCAGCCAGCTCGTCTGTTCTGTTCAAGGTAGCGACTAATGTGCTTCTTTCAGATTTCTCCTTTTTTTTTGAGAGAGAGAGAGAGAGAGAGAGAGAGAGAGAGAGAGAGAGACCTTGTCTCTCGCTCTGGGAAGACAAGAGCACTGTGTGATAAAAGATGAAAAGTATAACCTCTGTCCTGATGATACAGGAGCAGTTGTTTTTTCTCTCCATAATTTAAAGGCTATGCTGATCACTGTGTTGTACACCTCTGATGTCCTGCTGTTTTCACACCTGTCAATCTTCCAGTGTGAGGTGGGTAATAATCGGCTTTCCTCGGGGAGATAAGAGCATTAGACACGCACGGTAGTGAAAGGTCATGCTAACCTACAGCAGGCAGTCTATGCACGCCGTTTGCTCTGACAGTCAATGAAACAGTGGAAGAGTTAAAAAAATATAGATGAATGGTCATGGCCTCTCTCTTGCTTTCTCTCTCTCTCTCTCTCTTTCACTCAAACACACACACACACACACACACACACACACACACACACACACACATATTCTGTGGTCTCCTTCTTCCGTTCTATTTCTAAATCAAGTTGGTTAATTTGAAACCCTATGTGTCATGCATGTGAGAGAGAACAGAAGCAAAGAGAACTGGCAATGGACAGCGAGCAAGTCTACCAAACACCATCACTCACAGAGGAAATTTACAAAAAGCCTAAGGAATTATTACTTCATCAGCCATCATGCTTGTCTTATTTACTCAGATCTCAACTCATGTATTGAAATAATAGTCTCATTACGTCTCAGTCCTAGCTCACCCATTGGTCAGGACCACACTCAGCTGATTAAACAGCAAAACAAGTAAATGACTGTGAAATGAACCAGTCATGTTTTTAGTGGGTGTGGTCACTTTGTGGGAAAACATTTCACCTCATGGTGTCTGGGCAGCCAGACTAAGGTGTCCCAAAAGTCTCCATACTTAGGGGAAATTTTAGCAAAATATCTTCCAAAATTTTTCCGTTAGTGTGTATATATATATCAGATAGCCTTTTAAAATGCCTTTGACAAAAGAAGAACGTATTGAAATCATTCATGGCTGGATTGGATAGCTGTCGCAAGGTTGCGATGGACTTTAACAGGAAACATGGCGAGCACAACACATACACCACTGTTGCCAAACTTATTAACAGATTCAAAAAGACTGGAAGTGATGTGGACCAACTGAGACGTGGACGTCCATGAACATCCACTGATGAAGGCATAACTGATGTGGTGCTGGTGTACATAGTCCTCTATGTGTGGAGACTTTTGGGACACCCTGTATAAGCATGAGCAAAGCTTAGCTATACGTTTGATGTACAGCCAATTGATTCATTAAATGTATCAGTTGCTCAAGGAGAATGGTGAGGTTTGTCTGAGGATTTGTTCACACATCACACTCATTCTAGGGACAATTTAGCATTATCAGTCCATCTTACCAGCATGTTTCGGGAAGGTGGGAAGAAACTGAAGGTGGAGGAACCCCATGAGGACAAGGGGAGAATATGCAAAATTCCACACAGACTGTAAACCAGGCTCAGGACTGAACCAGGGACCCTGGAGCTGTGAGGTGCGACACTACCTGCTACGTCATCATGCCTTCAGGTTTTCTCTACTTTAGAACTAATCTATCCATGACAACAAGATTATGATTGTGTTCCTCACTTTACTTTGTTTAAGTACCTGGCAACATCATGCTCAAGTTAGCTGGAATACAGGGCCTTATTGTAAATAATCTCCACAAATGATCTCTCTCTCTCTCTCTCTCTCTCTCTCTCTCTCTCTCTCTCTCTCTCTCTCTCTCTCTCTCTCTCTCTCTCTCTCTCTCTCTCTCTCTCTCTCTCTCTCTCTCTCTCAGTTGCACTCACCAACTGTCTGGTATTATGTAGCCACTTAGTGTGCATGTGTGTAGGCAGATGATTGAACATCTGTGTGCATGTATGTAAGTGTGTTTTAATATCACATCCACTGAGCACTGCACGTCCACATATGCCATCTCCCCAACATTACCTAAATGTCTTGTCATGTGTATGGAAAAGTGTGTCTCTGTGTCTCTGTGTGTGTGTGTGTGTGTGTGTGTGTGTTGGGGGCGGGTGGTATGTGTGTGTTTGTGTGTGTGTGGGGGTGGGGGTGGGGTATTTATTTATTTGCTTAAAACCCCCCAAAACAAACTATGAGCCAAAATATTTCTTTTTGTTTACTGAATTTAACTATATGCTTAGATTTAGATTTAATCAACACATAGCTTAGCCTTGGTTAGCTGCAGTAACAATTCATGGAAGGTACTCACAAGGATAGTAAGACAAATGTGTTTCCAGTTTGTGCAAGTGTGTGCAAAGACTTACAACAGATTAGTCTGTAGATGTGTAAGCTCATGCTGAGGAGCAGAGCATCCACACTATCTATTACTATTAGACCTATGCAAGTGTGAATAATCATACCTACATGTTTAATAGAAAACCTTAACCAACGGTTTATTCCAAATCTTAGAGCTGTTGTTCTCTTTGATAGGCACACACTGACAAATCCTGAATAATCAATTATTGATTAGTAGATCTGAAAGTTTGATGCTCTGCCTAGAGGCAGGATTAACCTGCAATGTGTGTTTCTCTACAAACCACATCATCATACTGCTACATGCTGTGAAGCTCCTGTTACCTACAGTAGGTCTGCACTCTGGGACTTTTTCAGATTATCATGGCTTTGAAGCAAATCTTCAATTTATTTATTTATTTATTTTTTGCCTTTTGGCTAATGTAGGGTTTAGAGTTTTGAATAGTTTTGAATAATAATAATCTGGTAGTCACGACACTCAAAGTAAAACACACTACAGTCCAAGAATGCTACAATTTTCTCCACAATCAGTCGCTTGTATTTATATCCTACATCCTTTATTTCTTTCCCCCCTGTTTTGTTTCCTTTACGGTGATGTGCTGTCTGACCTTTCCGGGGTTACAATAACTGTTGTCATACTCACACTGGCCTTTATATACAGGTGTCTGTCTCTCACTCTTTTTCTCTGTCACACTACAGGGGTGAGTTCTACTGAATTCTACTGATTTATTTATGATGTAACTTTTAACATTATTCACTTTGACACCAGCCGAGAATGCATCACAAATCATCCCCCAGGCTGTTTATGTGTGAGTGTTCATCTGCCTATGTTAGACAGTATTATAGTTAAGAACTGCATTCTTCCTCATCATACAAACAAGTTATATAATATCATAATTAGGACTGATTACAAGGTCCACAAATATAAGAAACAGTAGATACCACATTAGTTGCTCCTACTAGCTACAGTGATACATCAACATGCCATATTAAAATTTTTATAAATTTGATTATAAATTACATCATACTTTTTGTATATTACAAATAATGTAAGTATACTATACAGGCATTCTTAATTAATGATTAGAAATTATAAATAAAGTAGTGGGACAGGTTTTTGTAATTTAAAGACCTGCCATTGTTAGCACATTTTACCACAATTTATACATTTTACATCTAATACACTTTTACTTAAAAGTAAAAGTGATTATAGTCTAATAATAATAAATCAGAGAAGAAATCACAAAACAGTTCATGCACATAATAGAATAATCCGAAATGAAAAGCTTGCAAGTGAGAATTCAATAAAGTCACAAAGTAGGCTTCAAGTAAGATTATGTAAAAAAAGAAGATAAAAAAAGTCATATGGAGATATTCAAACAAAGTCACTTATGACATATGACACAGTGTTTGTAATAAAATAAATAAAATTTCACTCTCATACAGCAAACATTTGATATAACGTTCTCACATGTCAGCACATGTTCAGAATGACAAGGAACCCTGGTGGTTATTCAGGTTTCATACAACCACACATACATGTATAACTGGTGTTCTATAAACCCCTAAAAATGTAGACTAAAAGTGTCATCAGGAACAGGACTCCTCAGAGTGTGTCCTATGACTGCTGAATGTTAACCTTGTAGAATCTGGAGAAGGTGCATGGTGACTCCCAGGTGGCAGCAGGACATAATTACTGGAGCAGCACACATATAAATAAGGAGACATGCCTCATAGAGTGGCAAGACACAATAGAGGATGGTCATCCAGTCTGTGTCTAGGCCAAGGTGATGCCTTACCTACCCAGTGGACCAGTCTCTGCTTAGACAAGTAAGTTCCCCACAGTCTTACTCCACAGCCAATGAGCAGTTGGTCTGAGGATTGGATGGCTGCTGTATGGTCAAAATAACACTGTAGGGCACATAACAGGCACAGCAAGGAACTCTCTCTAGACACACTCTCATTGAAGACGAAGTTGTGTAATTTGACCTTGGGCAGAAATTCTGGATTTAGCCCCGAGTCCACCCCAGAGTCATCCAACCAAAGCATGCAAGACATATAAGACTAATGTGCTGGGGGCTCTTGTTTTCAGAAGTGATTACAGGCCTGCTGTTGGTGATTGAGCCTGAGAAGGCAGCCCCACAGTCACAGATGATCTAGATGAAGGTGCCAAATCTCAAATCATCCAGTTGGAACAGCAGATCTGTTTAGGGAGGAAGCCACCAGGTTGCTCTGATAACTAGTGAAAAAAATCAGGTGGAACCAGTGTCTTGATTGTCCTCGGGGGCCACAAAGAGAACCCTATGGTTTAGTTGTTGACATCTGTACAGCATGGGAAGAATCAGTGTCAGTGGTACAGTAAGAAAGGTGGGCAACATCAATTAAATTTGACCTGGGGCCAGATTCTCATGGAGCATATATTGTTGGGTGATTTCACCTAAAACTGTGCTGCAGTATGCTGTTTTTCAGTATTAATTCCTCATCAGCTAAAGCTACAATCTCAATCCTTGCTATTTTTCTGACACTTGGTCTAAGAGCACTCATTTTTAGTCTAATAGTGAGAGCAATGTTTTTCACTGTTAACATGGTGTACCTATTGACTCTGTGGTCCTACTGGGGCAGCTGTTGCTCAAGTGGTAGAGCGGGTTGTTCAATAATCATAGGTTGATGGTTAGACTCACGGCCCACATGCCTCCACATGCCGAAGTGTCCTTGGGCAAGACACTGAACCCCAAGTTGCTCCCGATGGCAGGCTAGCACCTTGCATGTCATGCATGAGTGTGTGTGTGTGTGTGTGTGAATGAGAAACAGTGTAAAGTGCTTTGTAGAACCGCTAGATAAGTTCAGACCATTTACTTTAATAATATGCATTCATACAGCGCACACACAAGTCTACAACCCACTAGCGTGTCACCTATATGTACATTTCAGTAAGTCTTGATGGAAGGACATAATTCGACATACTTTTAATGTAATTGGTTTTGAGAATGAACTGGTCCCTGATATAAATCACGTGTAGGCTGCCATTTGATGATCCCGGATGTATAACAAGTACTGAGGCATGGGCTGCCACAATCTGCACTATTTTGACTTGGCATTGTTGAAGACCTCTACTACCACCTCTGCATGCAGAAGCTACTCTTCTAGATGTATAAGCCATCTCAATAGTGCATCTACCACACCACTGCACAGCCCTGGCAGATGAGGTGCCTTTAGCAGTGCCAATCCTCAAGAGGCCTAAGGAGATTCTGTGGATGGAGAGAGATGCTCGACCTTATGATGCCTGATATAGCTAACTGTCACAACATTGTGTGAGTTTACCAACAGGTAGTGAACTTCTGAGAACTCCCAAGTGGAACTTTAGGGGCAGATGGACTACCTTCAGTTCAGCCTTACTATGGGTGAATGTGTTCCAGATGACCAGCTCATAGGTGTAGGTACACAGGAGCCAGTCATCCAAATATGACAGTATCATGATGCCAATGACCATCAGGAGAGACAAGGCCACCTGCATTCATTTTAAAAATACCTATGATGAAACGGAGAGGTCAAAGGGTAGGACTTGAATTAGAATTAGACTGCCCTTAGAAGGTAAATCTTAAGAAGTGTCTGTGTTCTGGGGAAATGAGAACATGAAAATAAGCATTGCGCAGCCCTGCTTAAATTTACTTCAAGGCAGGCAGACTCCCTGTAGGCACTCGAGAATGGAACCGGGATGTGGAGTGGACAGAACACTGGTATGCTTCAGCATGCATGATTTATGCATACAAATGTTGCACAGTATAGTAGCATTTTTGGAGAAAATCATGGTCAACAGTCTTATGTAAACTTCAACTCAAACTGGAAAATTACTGTAAGTTCTAATATGGGAGTTAATCATTAATCATACAGGACTCAATTATTTTCATTCAAATTGAAATTATTTTCTTTCAAAACTTTTTTGAAAAAAAAATTTGTTTTTTCCCCCCATAGTTAGTTTTTTTCCCCCCAAATTAGTTTTTTCCCCATAGTTTTTGCTATATAAAGACTGAGTATATGTCATACTCAGTCTTTTTTAGACTCACCACATGACAAAACTCAATATATGGTGTATCAGATTGATACCTCTGAACATTCAAGGTCTTTTTCCTCACCACTAGCAGTAAACAAGAAGAAATATTTCACTTACAAATCATTTCATTTGATATTTTTTCATTGCTTTCTAATTCCAAGAATACAGTATGCATTAATGTTCTGGTAGTGTGTTTATAATGTATTAGGAATAACATTTACAACAATCAAACTAAAGCACTAACAAAAGTGTGGTTTTAAAGTCACTGATCCTTAAGTACCATAATTCCATAGAGCATGTGGAAAAAACAAGCAGACTTCTGTGCTCTAAAATGTAAAAAATGTGATGAAGATAAGACAATATTTTGTAAAGCATATAGAGCTAAATGTTCAACACTCTGTTTGTCTTCCAATTCATTTATGCATGACTGGGCAAAAGAGTTCATGGTGGTTCCTACAGTGAAAAAGTGGGAGACTGGGAAAGGATCCTCATTGGAGAGCTGCCTCCAGCACTGCACCCATGGCTACTGCCATTTGTTTCTCAAAGGTCTTCCAAATACTATATCATATCAGTACTGGGGTGCAAATTGTTGCTGAGCTGCTCTATGGGGGATCTCCAAATGAAATTCTACTTACAAGTCTGCATGAGTATTTTGAAAGCTTAAGCTCAGAGAAAGGCATATGTGAGGAAGGAGTACATCTGTGTGCTTTTGCCTCCAAACAATCATGGCTCAACAGTTAAATCAGATACTTGACTGTCAGTATGCTTAATTAGTGTGCTGATGGAAAGCTGTCTGATTTAGTTTGCATAGGCTTGTGTGTGTGTACATAACCAACCACATGTACACTGGAGAGTGTGAGGGAGCTGCGGCATTGCCTGAATTCAGCGCTTTGATTTGTGTGAAGGGTGTATGATGTGAGGTGTGAATGTGTGATACTGTGTGAGAGAAAGCGAGAGAAAGCGAGAGATACAACCTGTGTGGGTGGCTAGGTGCTTTTCTGTTGTCATGTTTAATTGAGTAAGTGTATGTAGTGACTCTTCGTGTGCCAGTGAATGTGTATGTGTGTACAAGTTTGTAATGAGATGCATTTATGTGGGGAGAGGTATACTGAAATGAGTGTTGACCACTAACCACCCAATTCATGCCTCAAGAATTCATTCCACTGTGTTTTCAGGGTTCAAGGCTCTTAATTTTATGCAGGGATTTTTTTTGGACAATTAAAAAAAAAATTATTAAAAAATGCCTTGTCAGATTTATTAAGAAAACAACATCTATAGAACAACAAAAATACATAAATAGCTAAAACAGCTTTTATGATGTATAGGTCAACAGTAGAAAATAGAACAAGGAAACTAGGAAAAACTTTTGGTCTGGTTTACTGGACAGGTGTGAACACAGCAAACACACTCCAGTGTGGACTGAAGCAATCAGTCCAATATCACCTTCAAGAAGGAGCCTAGATCTGATTGTAGTGAGAACTCAATTTAACCCAGGTCCATCAACTGCACACAGAGGTAACCAGAGCAACAAAGCACAAAACATGACCAAAACATTGAGAAAGCAAACCTTTTAATCGTGCACAGCAATCAGGAAATAACACACTGATCTACATAGGGAAACCTCACAAAGAATGCACAAGCTGTTTCAGAAGACCCTGTGACTGAGAAAAAACAAGAAACAGGTGTGTTAGAAATCAGGCGAGTGTGAGCATTGTAATATCCAGTGTCAGGGATTGTAAGAGGAGGTGGGTGCAAGTGCATATTTAGATTGATTGTAAGTGAAATCACAAGAAACAAAATGAGGATAGTGAAGCAGGGCAACAACATGAACATGACCTGAAGAAGGTATGAATATATCAACAACAGAAAACAAAAGACACAAAGTGCTGTGCAAAACATGCCTTACTGATACTAGTGCTAATGAATCAGGTGCAAAGTAGTCATGTGACATGAGTGTCATGATCAGATGGTCTGCAGTGGCTGATGGGAGTGGTAGTCCTGCGCCATCTTTGGCGTAACCATGACATCCGTGCTGGATTTGTATCAGTGGTACCTGGATCAGCAGTGGATCCGGATGTGACATTTTCTATAGCTGGCTCTCAGGACACAAAAAAGGAAGTGCTGGATACAGTCTTAAAATACTATTTTATATGTTTATTTATATTATTATTAATGATTATTTATTACTTAGATCTTGAGCCATGCGCTCAGTTGATTTCCATGATTTCTGTGAATGAAACCATATTTTATACCTAAATTGTGACACTAATCATACCTGACCACCAATCAATTAGTATATTAGACCACAGAACATATTACTTGGAATATAAATCAAACAGTTTTCATTCTAATTCATTGTATAGTGGATAGCATGACCTTGATGCTTTAATGAAGAGCTTTCGAACACACTTAGCACTGTCTGAAACTATAGTATGGGGGTGGGCTCCATTTTGAGTCTGGTTCTTCTCAAGGTTTCTTCCTCATGTCATCTCAGGGAGTTTTACCTTGCCACCTTGTCACCTCTTGCTTTCTCATTATGGAAAATGTAAATCTATATCTATATCCAGATATCTGTAAAGCTGCTTTGTGACAATGTCCATTGTTAAAGCTGCTATTATAATAATTGAATTGAACTGAACTGTTGGACAGTTGAACTTGTTGCTGGTGATGCAAACATTCCTAATGTAATAGTTTTTACATAAGCATTCTTTCAGGCCAGAAATATGGTTTACATCTTAATTTAATCAAATTGGCAGTATATGTAACATCATAAGCACAAAAGCATCAAATTCTGATTAATCAAATAACCAGGAAAATCTTGAAGGAAGGAAATCTTGAATCAGGACCTAATTTTCCCTACATTTTCAAAAACAACTTTCCCCTTCAATTGCTAATCTGCTCAAATTTAACATAGCTGACTGAGTTGATGTTTACATAGTTCACAAGTAATTAAGTGTTTGCCTGCTAATCTGCTGGTATAGCTTTACATGCACTGTTTATTACAGTTAAAATGATTGGACTATAATAAACACAGAAATGGATGCCAAACGGATGGATCACCAAACCAAAGCACTGTTGTTAATTGCGGTTTTACAGGGTTTTACAGGGTTGAAAGAGCATAGTCAAAGCCAACATCCTAGTAATGTCTTTCTGCACAGTGGCCACCTTGGCAAAGCTCCCGGGCAGTTATTTTCAGTCATACAAAATTAGGCTACTATTTACTTGAATGGGAAGAGAACTATTTACCAGAATCTGATTGACAAGTTGACCTTTGGCTCAAATATTATGTTGTTTTAAAAGCATGTCATACAATCTCTAAAACTACTATTTATTTTACACCTAACAGTGATTAGTCTTTTAACCTCCATATTATCAGTCTAATTGTACTGACAGGGATGTTTAACATCTTTTCTCTGACTATGAGTGTTGTTTAATAATGGTGTCCTTGAGATATTTAGGAAGCTCTTTCACCTTTACCATAATTGTTACTTGTAATCTTTGCCACTAATGGCAATGTCTTTTAAAATGACATTTTTTATATGTAACGTTTTATACACACATACAACAGTGGCAGCTTGATTCAAACTCACAACCTTCCAATTAGTTGCCTAAAGCCTTACCCAATGAGCCACCACTTCCCCACCATAGCCTAAAAACATTTGCTTGTGACCACTCCATCCATCAACATCTTCCCTGAAAAGGTGGTAAATTGAATCCATTTGCATGAAACTGAACGAGCTAACCTGCATGAAAGTTGACAAAAAAGTTAATTATTTAATTGTCAAAGCTTGGGAACATTATACAGACTAGCCATAACTCATGAATTAACTCATATCCATAATTGATTTGAGTAATTGACTGGCGTAAAGGTAGCGTCACAATCATGAGAGGCCAGTAAAGCTCTATTCAGACAGGATTAGTTTCAGGACAAATAGCTGTAAAGTAATTGTTACTGTGGACATCTGTGATATTTATTATCAATTTGCACAGGATAAGCGATTTCTGTAGAAATGACTGAGATGGGTGTGTCTTCGTCGTTTACGTGCTGATGGCTCATCACAGCAACCCTGTGCATCATATGTAACATGGTGCTGCACGCTGTTTGAATAAATGGTACATAATCATTCTGTTTGGGAGGAGATATTTTGGGAAGATTGTGATAAATGTCCGTATATTAAAGTGGCATTTGGTGACTGGCCTAAATTTTGAGAACGAATTGACTACCTAAAATGAAAATATAGAGAGTGCATTCGCACAGGATTAGTTTAACCTGGGGTTATTTTTACAGGATGTTTTATAGTAGGTAAAAGATGCTGTAATCTTCACTGGCACAGGAAGCGCAGTCTGGAAAAAGTCCGGAAAATGTCTGGAAAAATTAACTGACATTACCAGTTTGCATGGGATTAAATCACAGAGAAGCTCTGGTAATTATTACATTACCCCACCTCCCCATATAAAACTAGTCCCATCCGAATAGCACTTATGACTAATTGTCATGTAAATAGCAGATAAGGACTAGAGACTACAATTCCCATCAGCCACTGCACCTAGTCACATATCTTGGTTCACCTAATTCACATTTTGGCTCATTAGCATTGGTGTATATACAGTCACACTCTGCACTGAACTAGTTATCTTGTGTTGTTTGGTATGTCTATCTGTATCATGTTATTCTTGCTCTTGTTAATGTTACTTTATTTTTGTACCTTGCCACATGTTCTAGAAGTCTTGTTTTGTGTTTTGTTTTGTACATTAATAAATATTCCACTTCAGTTCCGCATTTGCATCCATCTCTACCTACAAACATGACAGAATGCAAGACCTAATACAATGGATGCAGCAAAATGTTTCAGGGTCCAGGAGGCCCTGTTGGAGGAGAACCGGCTGAGATGGGAGAAAGAGGGGAGAGTATCTCTGATCAAAGCCAATAGGTAATGCCTCGGCGTGATGTACTCCCTCAGGGCGTATATCAAGAAGGAGCCTTCCAACCAGGCTGAAAACATCTCCCACCCTCCCTGCCCCACCTTGGTCACGCTGCCTTCCTGCCCCACTAAGGACTCCCTTGCCCCCCTAACCTACGGTGGATTTCACGTGGCCTGTCTGTGTGACGGACAATGCCACTCAACCTCCCTGCTTGACTGGGGACGTCGCTCAGCTTTCCTATTCCACTGATGATGCCGCTTAGCCTCCCTGTTCCACTGAAGTTGTTGCTCTGTCTCCTAGTTCAGATGAGAGATCCACTTTACCTCCCTGCTTCACCTTGGATGTCACAATGCCAGGGCTCCACTTCGGACATCGCTCCGCCTTCCTACTCTGCTTAGGACGTTGCTCCTCCTTACTACTCGTCTGCTCATTTGACGACGTCGCTCTGCCATCTTCCTCAGCTGACGACATCGTTTTGACTCCATTCTCTGCTGAAGATGTCGGTCCTTTTCTCTGCTTCGTGTCATATGTCGCTCCCCCTTCTTGCTCCACGGAGTACATTATTTCCCCCTCATGCTCTGCAGAGAGCATTGCTGCCCCCTCTGGCCTCGCGGAGAACTTTGCTCCCCCCTCTGGCCTCGCGGAGAACTTTGCTCCCCCCTCTGGCCTCACGGAGAGTGTTGCTCCCACCTCTAGCTTCATGGTGAATGTCGCTCCCCCCAAGGCTCCGCCTTGAGCTTTGTAGCCGTCGCTCCTTGCTCAAGACAGGCCGTGGATCTCACGACATCGGAATCTCAGAGAACATGTCAAACATCCTCTGTCCAGCTCCATGAGGGAGCCATGCTTTAAGGGGGGGGAAGGGGGGGTCTGTCATGTAAATAGCGGGGCTGGACTAGAGACTACGATTCCCATTAACCACTACACCTAGTCTCATGTCTTGGTTCACCTGATTCACGTTTTGTTTCATAAGCACTGGTATATATATAGTCACATTCTGCACTGCATTAGTTATCTTGCATTGTTTGGTATGGCTATCTGTATCATGTTATTCTCACTCTTGTTTCATGTTCTTTATATTGTATATTGCCACATGTTCTAGAAGTCTTGCTATGTGTTTTGTTTTGGTACATTATTAAACATTCCACTTCAGTTCTGTATTTGCATCCGTCTCTACCTACAAACGTGACACTAATAAAAAAAGGTTGAGTGTAAGGAAGAATATTAGAGAGAAGTGGTAGTGGTATTGGATCATCTTATTGTGTATACAGAAAGGACAAAAAATTGTCTTGAGGTATGGGAAAGCTAAAGGCTGTATGTTGAACAAGGGAGCTATTTTTTAAGACACCAATTAACTTTTGATTTCAAGCATGCAGAGAGAAAAAGAGCAAGAGAGGAAGAGAGTAAGCTAATCCTTAATGTTATTGAGTTTTTTTTTTTGTTTTATTCTTTGCTTCCTCCTTCCTTCGTTTCCCATCCAAGCCTTTTACTGAACTTTGTGTTTGAAGTCAGGAAGTGTTTTATTTCAGGAGTGTCCACCACAGCTCTCAGTGAGCTGCTACTCTTGACTGTGTTCTGGACTTAATTGTGTAATGCAGTTGTCTTCTTACTCTCACTATGTTTGCATGTGTGAAAGAAAAAAGAGAATAAGAAAGAGACTGGGAGAGGCTCTGTATGATATGCACATTTAATAAGCCCTATTAAATCAAGTGGCAGTTCCTCACAAGGCGAAAAAAAAAGTTGGTTGCTGTTTAATAGTTTCACCGCAAGCTTATATAAGCCTTTTAATTCTGCTGTGCTCCTGTGCTGGTTTCTTCTAGGCAGTGCTGGGAGAGAACTCTCCTTTGCTCTGCCGAGAGGCACGCAACAGCAATTATTGGCTCTCTGGAGTCTTAATTAGCTAGCCGCGTCGACCTAGAGATGCGGGCGATGGAGGACCATGCACGCCTCGGTCAACAGCCAAACAAAAATAGATAAAGAAAAGAGTATGGGTCCAATTAATGGCCAACTTCAAATGAACAGTGAGAGTGCCAGACATGTATAGCATGGATGCTGCTCTCTCTCTCTCTCTCTCTCTCTCTCTCTCTCTCTCTCTCTCTCTCTCTCTCTCTGTGTCACTCTCTGTGTCCTAATGCATCCATAGATCTGTGAAATCATTGTGGTTATTCCCCACATACATGCAATGGTAATTACATGATATCCTGAGTTGATATAATCACCTATTTACTGTTTTTGTATATATTGGCAGTGTCTTCACATGTGTCAGACAAAGCTTTATTGTTAGTAACTGTTGTGTAATAGGGAAAACTAGCTAGTGGTGGGAATGACTAAATATTGAGTAAATGTAAACTTGTTTATTTTTTTTATAGGGTGGCATGACTGGACAGGAGGTAGTGTTGCTGCCTCACAGCTCCAGAGTCCAGGGTTTGATCCTGGGCTCACTTTATTGTCTGTGTGGAGTCTCTTATGTCCTCCCTTTGTCCAGGTGGATTTCCTCCAGGTTCTCCAGTTTCCTCCCACCTTGTAAAAATATTAGGTCGATTGGATACTTTAAATTGCCCATAGGTGTGTCAAAATGTGATGCCCCGCAATGAACAGTCCAATTCAATGTGTATTCCTGCTTTGAGCACAGGACAGGCTCCAGATCCTACAGTGTCCTGACCAGACTATCCTGTATTCATGCTAGTACTCCTGTTCACAATATGTTCACACCAAAGACTCCATATATTTTTTTTAACACTTTCAGTACTTTTAGTTAGCCTTTTCTCTATATAACTGTAATTGTGTATACTCCCACTGTCCAGCTTGACCCAGAACACAATGGTTCTCTTTTAGGGGGTTATACCATCAAGATTTTTTCCTGATGTCATCTCAGGGAGTTTTTCCTTCCTGGAGTAGTTCTTAAAGATCTAAATGTAAATCTGGATTTACGTAAAGATGCTAAATTCTAGGAAAGATGATCCAGCACCTTGCTTCATGATATGGCCAAAGGTTTGTGGACACCTGATCACAACACTCATATGTGCTTGTTGAACATCCTATTCCAGATTTAGTCCTCCTTTGCTGTTATAATAAACTCTTTTGGGAATGCTTTCCACTAGATTTTGGAGCGTGGCTGTGGGGATTTGTAATCATTCAGCCACAAGAGCATTATTGAGGTCAGGAAGTGATGTTGGGTGAGGAGGCCTGGGGTGCAGTCGGTGTTCCAGTTCATCCCAAAGGTGTTCAGTAGGGTTGAGGTCAGGGCTCTGTGCAGGGATTCAAGTTCTTCCAATCCACACTTGACAAACCATGTCTTCATGGAGCTCTCTTTGTGCACAGGGCCATTGTCGTGCTGGAACAGGTTTGGGCCTCTTAGTTCTAGAGCAGGAGTGTTCAGTCTTGTTGGCAAAGGGCCAATGTGGGTGCAGGTTTTCATTCCAACCAAGCAGGAGCCACACCTGATTCCACCTGTTTAATCAGATGATCTTGACTTTCAATAGACTCGGGTGTGGCTTCTGCTTGGTTGGAATGAAAACCTGCACCCACACCGGCCCTTTCTGAATAAGATTAGACATTCCTGGTCTAGAGAAGGGAAATTGTAAAGCTACAGCATACAAAGACATTCTAGACAATAGTGTGCTTCCATATTTGTGTCATCATATGGGGAAGAACTACATATGGGTGTGATGGTCAGGTGTCCACAAACCATATACTGTCGTGTATGTCTTGACTAGGGGTGCAATGAAATACCACTATCTGTATCTGTTTAGTGCTACAAGCATCCATATCTGTATTTGAATCTGAACTAGAAGTGGGAATATACTAAACAGGAAGATTTTTTTATTAAATATGAGCCTGCTATTATGCTCCTGGCAACACTAAAATACCTCAATATTAAACCACCTAATAATATTTTATCAGATTTAGTTCAGTACTTCAGTTGGGCTTGTTACAATCTTAAACTGGGGGGGCAGGGTGGCTTAGTGTTTAGCACGTTTGTCTCACACCTCCAGGGTTGGGGGTTCAATTCCATGCTTCCATGCTGTATGTTCTCCCCATGCATCGGGGGTTTTCTCCTGGCACTCTGGTTTCTTACCCCAGTCCAAAGACATGCGTTGTAGGCTGATTGGCATCTCTAAAATTGTCTGTATTGTGTAAATGGGTGTTTGGTTGTGTGTGAATTTGTGCTCTGCGATGGGTTGGCACCTTGTCCAGGGTGTCCCCCACCTTGTTCCCTGGAATAGGCTCTAGGCTCTCCACAACCCTGTGTCAGATATGCAGGACAGAAAATGGATGGATGGGCAATATCAGAATTGTTTGGTGGACATGCAATCAGAATCTACTGTGAAGCTGCTACTAGTCACTAGCCAAAATAGCGTCCTTTAAATCGCAATTTATTTAATGTCCACTTGATTTTTCAGTAAGATTTTATTAAATATTGATGTAAAATGGAAAGAAGATCTATGGGTTTTATGTTAATCTCAGTTAATCCAGAGTTTACGTAAACCAATGACAAAAAAAACCCCACAAAAAAAAAACAAAGCAACACAACAATAACAAAGAATAGTCACTTCCTTTTCGTATCTGTATTGTATTCATTTAGAGCACATTAACAGTTTGTTCCACTTAATGTATTTATATTCAGTTACATCCCTAATCTAGACCTAGTATAGTTCTTTACAGTGTTCTGAGGCGACTTAAAAGAAATCACAAACTAGATCCAGCTAAACAGTAGCTTTGCAATGCATCGATATATCATGTGTTATTCAAAACAAAATGTATTTTTTTGTCAACATTACATACAGTGATGCAGCAGAGAGCCTAACATGTGAAAGAGGAAATGCACCAGTGACGCTGGAAAGGTTAATCTGGCAATGTTTAAGACAGTGATGATCCTAACTGTGTCAGCATTCTTTTCTACCACAGTGATAGGCGTGCCTCTAATGACACTGATGTTCCATCAACTCCAAGAAGTCGTGCTAATGATAAAGAGAGGAATGGTGCTAATGAGGTCGAGGGATGGCAAGAGACACCAGGTGATGATGAGTGTGTGATGGCGCTGACTCCTGTCTCTGCCTTAGGCGGGCTTGTCAGATTAGCATTAGCATACAGGCTGTGCCGCAGCTTCTCGTTAGCACTAATACGATCAAGAGAAGCGCTGGACTTTGTCTGCTGTGTGTTGTAGATATGTGTTAACATTAGTGTATGGGTCCTTTAGTTTAATGTGTATGCATGTTTTGCATATATGTTAATAGTTTGCCCTTCACACGCTAGACCTTGATGGCCGACGCTAACAGTGTGGGTGTGTTTCTTACTTTGCGTATGCGCATGTGTTTATTGGTATGTGTATGCGCTGGGCACGTTGCCAGGTTCTAAGTGACAGCACCCTCCCTCGTTGGCGCATCTCTGTCTCAAAGACTAATGGCACACAGAGAATCAATTACCACCCCATGCTGGTGCCATGCTAGAGTGAAGGGGACCTAAATACATTAACCTCTACCATCCCAGCCCGGAGTATACATCCCACACAAATACACAGATATGCAGGATTAAGAGACCGTGCTGTGTTACACAGAGGAGGACTGGACACTCTCACTTGCACACTCATACCCTGTCAGCAGCAATGTCCTTGTCCTTTTTCGTTCCGCCAGAGCTCCGTCATCAAGCCCTGTGGGACACCACTAGCTGAATAGGGCATTCCTGACGTTCCATAGACACCACAGCCGCACCCCTTCATTAGAGAGGGGGAGAAAGAACCCCATGGGGTTTGGAACAGAATATGAGTGGAAGTGTAGGCTGGTAAGGTGGAGTGGAGGATGCTGAGGAGGTGTGTCACTGCAGGAAGCTAGGGGATTGATATGTATGTGTGAGTGTGTTTGTGAGTCTGTTTGTGTCTGCATGTGTGAAAATATATGAAAGTATGTGTCTGTGTGTATGTGCAAAAGAAAAAAAAATCACAATAAAGGATTCTATTGTGGAACTTCAGATGGTTTTGCCTTTGTTCGTGTATAAAGCTTTTGAGTTTCAAAGGCACACACACACACACACACACACACACACACACACACACACACACACACACACACACCAAATTCTTAAAGCAATGGAGCAATGGGATTCAGAATGGAGGGCAAGCAATATTTCATTCCCTCTCTCCTTCAATCTTAAATGCTCTTTTCAAATTATCCATCAAACAGATGAGAATTTCCCGTCTTCATCCACTTTGCACTGCCTGCGGAAAGAGAGATAGTGAAAATGAGAAAGAGATTGGGAAAGAGAAAGAAATGGCTAGGAACACAGTAGATATTTAGTCAGTGGTACTCTGGGTCGTTCCTATATTGTGAAATGAAGCCTTGAATATCTCTGAATACTTTTCATCTTTGTTCATTAGTACACACTATGCTCGCAACAAAATTAATTTGACGACACATTTACAGTTGGTTTAAGTGACATAAAGGCTAGAGTAGGGATGTAACTGAATACAAACCCATTGTTCTGATTGAAAAGTGTTCTAAACAGATACGAATGGGAGTTTGTATTCGTTTTTATTTTTAAAAGCTTGCCAGAAAGGATCATGGGCCATGTGGTTGAGACTACAGGTGTGCACTGGGACTGGGATTACGAGTTACTCAACAGAGAAAGTCGTGCGAGCAGGAGGTTATTACTTTCATGTGGGCATGAGCAAGCAGTCAGATATGAATTGAGTCACTGTGTGGTGCATTTACAGCATCCTTAGTGACTGCCTGGTTAAGGTCAAATTATTTTCAATTTGGCTGCTAGTTTGTTTATATTTCCTTAAATAGAACCAACTAAATTTTAGTTGGTACAAACAAAAATAATAACTGTGTGAGTGGGATTAAAACTTTTTTTTTCATGTACATCACTAGTTGAGGCCAATTATGAACTCGAGTGATGCACTTGAGATTGAGGAACTGTCAGAGCCAGAATTTACAGACCATGCTGACATTGCTTTTCTAGTGCTTTCTGGGGGCATAATGGTAAGTATTACATTTAATTAAAAAAAACAACAACAACAAACAATTAAACAAAACAAAATAAAAAAAAACACTATCAACTTCCAGCCTAGGCCACGCCTACTTCTGGGTTAAATCTGAATGCAGATATGGACATTTGGAGCACTAATCAGATACACAGATGCAGATACGGATACAGTATTACATTACACCCGTAGGCTGGTGATAATAGTAACGGTAGTACTGAGAAATATTCTCAAATTTTGATTTTGGGTTCTTGTTATCCGCTGATGCAGGAAGATGGCTGCAGATTCATCACAGATGAATCCTCTCTGGGGCTTAAAAATAAGCAAGAAGGCGAGGCAAGTTGTTCTCAATTTCCAAGTACGGGAAAGCTAAATAGATTTTGTCCACAAATATTTTCATTTCCTCAAAACCACTAGTATGTCCAGCCAAGAGGAAAATAATTAAGGATTGAAATTTAGCGGACTAAATTGTAGGAAGCTATTCAAAATAGTTTTACTATATATGTTCTGAAAGAAAGTAGTATTGGTAACAATTTTCCTTACAGCAAAATATAAGTCTCCTTTAGTTCGAGTACACAATTTTAATTGTGTGCAATGTTTAATCAAGATCATTTTTTTTGCTCATATTTTAAAATGTAACAGTTCACAGTTTAGTTAGTAGACATACTACACTGTGTTATGCCAAATGCCAAACATGGCGAAATTGGAAATCTATTAAGCCAATACTGTATGTGTTCCGTGCAGTATCTCCATCCCTAGTTTCACTGATCCTCACAGAGGTCTAATCCTGGTCCAACAGCAGTATGTTTTTAACAGGTGTCTTGCTTTAATCCTGTCCTGGAACGGCGCCATTTGTGGATCAGTGACTTCATGACGCTGTGTAAATGTGTAAACAAGGAAACGGATGTGTTCATGCAGGTATTGTGATTGCCAGCAGGCTTACTGTTGATGTGTGTGACACATGCAATAATCACCTCAGCGCAGGAGGTTTGGGGCCAGCAGTTTCGGGAACTGATGGCCGTTTCCACAAATTAGCAGTCCTGTGGCTGTGGCTGTAGGAGAAAATTTCTTCTGTGGTGTTACGCAAGATTCCAGTGGTGCAAGCCCATCTATTTGCTCATCACCGGGATCAGCTGCAGCAATTTGAGTAGAAACGTTCGTAAACACGCACACATGTGTACACTGCACTCTCATACACACACACACACACACACACACATGCACACACGCACATTCATCCAAATTAAAAGAATAAGGAGAACAGTCCAGTCCCTTTATACAGTCTTCTTTGCCATAATGACAGATTGCTTGCTGTAAGAACTGTAACCACATAAGATTTTAGTTGGTCAAGTAGACTCCTTAAGGACACAGAGTGGATCGACAGGCCTGCTTCCTTGAGACCGCACACACTCCGAGCTATTCCAGATAAACATTCTCACTGAGAATCATTCAACACATGAACTGTTGGAACGGATGAGTGTTTGTTCATTATGAGTAGAAGCTTCCTTCACATGCCTGTGCTTGCAACAGTAAGAGCAGCATCACGTCCTGATCAAGCTGCCCAACTTTGAGAAAGTATGTTCACTATGCAGATTGTGGTTCTTGTTATGCAGGAGGCTTTGACTCTACTTGTGTGTGTGGCACCGTACGAAGACTAATCATTAAGTTTGCTTTATGTTGGTGTATGTGGGTTTGTGTGTGTGGTTGGACCTCACCCCGGGGGACAGGCAGCATACTGGCAGCGTACATCCATCATAAAGTTGGAGAATTTTAATATGCATGATGTGTGTGTGTGTGTGTGTTTGTGCTCAGACTTCAATAAGTTTATGTGTGAGCGTGTTTTTTTTTTGTTTGTGTGTGTGTGTGTGTGTGTGCGTTGGAGTGTGCTGTAGAACCCCACCCTGGGGACAACACAGCGGCATCTCGTTTCACATGAAAAGCAAGAGACTTACAGGGAAGTTGTGTGTGTGTGGGTGTGTGTATCTATATGTGTGTGTGTGTTCTTTTTTCCTTCTTCCCTCTTGCCTCTACCCCAACAACCCCTCCAAATAAATAAGAATTTTTGATTACAGTAACAAGCCCATAAATTATGCAGGTGCACAGACGATGAAGAGCGCTTGAAAGACGGCCCCTTTTAACCTTTTCTTCCCAGCACTGGAGGAAAAGACTGTTGACTGGGGTGCATTCCCACCTTCCTTCTTTCTCTACCCCTTCCTCTCTCTCTTTCTGCGGCAAAAGACTCAGAAGGGCCACGATGAGAAACACACAGGGATAGAGACAGAGGAAGAAAGAGGTTGGGTGAAGAGCACATTGCAAAATCCCAAGATTGCTTGTGTATTATCTCAACATGTCTTTTTGGATGATATGATTATGACAACTTAATACCAAAAACGCAACCAGATTTAGACAGCTATGATTGGAAGCAGACACACAATGGTGGATGTGTTTATTAAATGGTGGCGCCAGTGATTGAAATGCAAAACAACACGAGGAACACTGTATCTGTAGGAAATCGGTCCAGTCGGAAAGATCATCCCAGGACAATGAGAATGGCGGAACCAGAAGACCTGCCTGCTAATGCATGTCTGTGGAGCACAATACTTAAGTGTGTTGCATTCCGCTTTCCCTGCTCATAAGCATACACACATACACACACCAGCATGCTCACACTAGACACTTCAGGCAATTTGGCGCCTCCTCAAATCCCATTCCCCAGTACAAAGAGGCATTGTAGTTAGTATCGTTAATGAGCTCAATATGCCCTCCTCAGGAATGTGTGAAAATAGGGGCCCAAGCAGTATGTGTGTGTATGTGTGTCCTCATTCCCACACTCTTAAAGGAACTGCACACACACCCCCCACTTCAACCCATCCAGACACAAATCATGACTGGCATACAGATGCATACAGGAAGAAATGGGGGGCTGAGAGTGGCACAGAATGGCATAGCAGCAGGCATTCTGGCATCGGCCCAGAGTATCTAACGGTCCCTACTCACGAAGACACACAAAGACAGATGGTCTTGAAGGGTAGGGCCACCTCAGTGGAGTCTGTAAGTTGATCTGCTTGAGTTCCTACTGAAGAAGATGGATAAAAGAAAGAAAGACAGAGCAGGTTAAGGCATGGCCTTCCACATTACACTCATATACTGTATACATGTATCACCCCACCATTCAATTTTGTTTACAGGTTTTTGTTTAAGTTGAAAGTTAAGTAAAAACATGACAGGGCATGCTGTCATAGCAAAACAGCCCCTACAGGATTTTGCGATCGCAGAATTGAATGCAAAATCAAGCAAATGCCGCTTGATATTTAGAGTAGCTTTCAATTTTTCAAAATTACCAAAGATTTTCTGCAGATTTGGGCTAAGGCGCGTCATGTGACATCATCACGACACGCATTCAACCAAAGCCCTCTTCGATTCACGTGCGTCGAACACTGCGTACAGCTAAAAGGTCTCATTTACCAACAAACATCACTGCAAAAGACCGTGCAAAACAATTTCATGCGATTGCAATTTCGCCTATTCAAGTAGTCCTCTGCAAAAGCTCCACAAGTTGCATAGCAAATTTGGCTCCTAAAAACCTCCACGAAATCCTGTACAGACTGGTAAAAAATGAACAATATAGTATTCGATTATATTTCTATAACAGCAGGTTCTGAAGAGTTTTATTTCTCTTATGCATCTGCAACATGACAAAGATCACATTGTGTAGCTGTAATTTTTGTCTTTTTACAGTTACATTTATTGTTGTGCAACAACAATAACTATAAACCGTAAACTATAAATCTCTCTCTCTCTCTCTCTCTCTCTCTCTCTCTCTCTCTCTCTCTCTCTCTCTCTCTCTCTCTCTCTCTCTCTCTCTCCCCCTCTCTCCCTCTCTTAGTTCGTAAAACAAGAAAATGGAGCATCTCATGTTACCAAGAATCCACAAAGCTTAAAGTCCTCTACCCTGAAGACTTTCTCCATGACAGAGTACTTAAAGGAACATCTTTTCTATAAAATCGCTGATCTAGAGACTCTTTCAATGAATGTTAAATAAACCTCTCATTACAGAAAGTTTAATTATAGTTTATCATTTCATTTTCACCTGTTAAATAACAGCACTTCAAAAATTGTTTATTGTTAGACTTTATTAATGTGAGTCCCTTTGAGATAGTTGTTACTATAGGAACAACAATATACTAGGATACTAGATAGAGCCGTGCTGTTATATATACTGTATATAGTCCTGTCATGCTCGTGAACATGTGTGCATACAAACTTCTTACTCATGAATGGAATTATATACACCTTATATTGATTTCCATAGATATAATCACAAATTCAAGATGGTAACATAATGCTATGTTATACACTCAAGTCACAGTTTAGTCTGTCGAAACTGCTGGAGATGAAAGTCCCCCAGGAGCAATGAGGAACCAGTCTGAACTTTCGCTGTCACTCTTCCTCTCCCTCCCCGCAGGCCTGTTCACCTCAATCCACCCCAAACACCTGCCACAGAGAGAGAGAGAGAGAGAGAGAGCAAGAGAGCGAGAGAGAGCGAGAGCGAGAGGGGGCGAGAGGGAGCGAGAGAGAGAGAGTGAGAGAGCGAGACAGAGCGAGAGAGAGAGAGAGAGAGAGAGAGTGAGAGAGAGAGCGAGAAGGAGTGAGAGAGAGAGTGAGAGAGAGTGAGAGAGAGAGGGAGTGAGAGAGAGTGAGAGAGAGCAAGAGAGAGTGAGAGAGAGAGAGTGAGAGAGAGAGGGAGTGAGAGAGAGAGAGAGAGAGCGAGAGAGAGCAAGAGAGATGACAGTGGGAGTTTTCTTCACCTCCACACATCTGCAGAATGCAAAGATTGCTCGATACAATGGGCCAGCTCCAGCGTCTGCATGATTGTATGCGGTCCTAAAGACACACAGTTAACTTAATTTTGTTCTTTTTTTAAATTTATTATTATTTATGCATATAAACTAGTATCACAAAACAGGCCACAGGGGGAGCTAGCAATCATTCCATGCCCTGTCTCCTCCACCCATCTGAACGAACCATTTACCACAAGTTCAAGTTTCTTTTACAGTTTCCCTCCATTCTCACGCATGTGGCTTCTTCATCCTCCTCCTTCTCCTCCCTGATCCTTAAATAGGTTCTGGGTTATGAAAGAATTTTACTGTTAAAAGGGAATATCTAAAAGCCAAAGCCGTTCAGTTTCCGTTTTGCTTTGGGTTTGATTTTTTACGAGACATCTCTGGTTCTCCCTTTTATGTTTGCTGCAAATTTCCCTCCTCTCTCTTCTCTTTCCCAGTTCTTTCTGTTTTTCAGCGGACTTGTCCAACCATTAAGCCGTTTCATCTGTTTAGCCAATTGATGTCGGTTAATTTAGCGTAAAACGAGGCAGCGACAGTGAAGGCAGTTGATGGGGCACTGATGGTAGTGGCCCCCACTCTGCAATGATCACACACTGCCTCAGTGGGAGATAGGGGATTTCAATGCACACAATACGGCAGGTTTTGACACAACGTGAAGGTTGAAGTACTGGGTGAAAGAGATCACGCTGTATAATTACAGGGTGGAGGTTTGTGTGTGTGGATCGTGTTGGTGCAGGTCACTATCAGTGGTATTTAAATGAATTCATTGTATAATACCCATTCAAGCATGTAATAGAGCTCAGGATTCACATCCTTATCAACAGTGGTGGGTGCTAGTGGTAGAAATGACTTAGATAATGTAGACGTACAGTTGTGCTCAAAAATTTACACCCCCCTGGCTCTTAATGTATCGTGTTACCTTCTTGAGCATCAGTGAATATGTGCACCTTATGTAATAGACATGTACAAGTCCCTCAGTTGTCCTCAGAGTGAAAAGATGCATCTCAACAACATCATATAGTCACTGTTGGAGAGGGGTCAAATATGCAGCAGATGCTGGAAAAGTAAAGAATGTGCAGAACCTGGAGGATTTTAATGAATAACAGTGAGGAGTTCAACTGCTCAGGACAAACAAATGAACAACTCTCATGAACAACTATCACAAAACAGAAACACAGTCGTTGATCATCCAGGTAACGACACACTGTATGAATAATCAAGCGTATGTAAACTTTTGAACGGGGTAATTTTTATATATTCAGCTATTATCTTGTCTTGTAGACTAAATGTAAACATCTGCTATGTGAAATAGCATATTCAGGTCGGTGCTAAATAAAAAACAATCTGGGATGTTTATGATCCCTCTTATTTTGTTAGAAAAGTATTAAGATTTAGCAGATTCTGCAAGGGGTATGAAACTTTTGGGCTGTTCGATTTTGTATGCACAAGTATTATCAATCAATAATCATATAATAATGTATCCAAGGACATGAAGATTAAACTATATGTAGAAACATGCAGCAGTGAACTCTTACAGTACATACACAAACCGAACTGGTATAAATGGGAATGCCTAAACTCTCCTGTCTTTAAACCCCTGTCTTTTTATAAAGACTTCAGTGTAAGTTTTTTTTTCTGTCCATGTCAAAGGTCTTAAAGTAGATTATTTTTCCTTATTTTGCAATAGCACCACCAAAGGTGGTAAGGAAAATATGCAGAATGGTAAGAAGTGAGGCTGGGGCTGATTTCTTTCTAGCATTGACTGTAGATTAATCTTCTTTTGGGCTAATATGCTTTGATGACACTTCCATATGGCGTGATCCATATCCATATGGCAAGCTTATGTGAAATATATTCATGGGTGTAGTAAATGTGAACAAGGTGGATTATTTATTCATTATTTATCATCCTTTTTTCTTCCAAAATGCCTCGGAGGAGAAACTAAAAGTAGACAAACAAATCCAATCAAAGAACAAATTACACAAAAGGACAGATGACAAACCTGTGTGTGTTTGAATGAAGAGTTACAGCTTTTCTTTCTTTTCTGTATTCCAAGGAAACACGGCAGGAACCCAGTAGGACATTACAGATTTGAAACGCTTAAAAAAAAAAAAAAAATTAATGAGTGCAGCTGCCTATCTGCTTTTAAGAGTGTGTATGATCGTTTATCCTACATCACTGTGATATAATGCATTGCTCAAGCCTAATAGTTTCTCTGTCAAGCACTTGACATATTAGATTTGATCCCTTCCATCTAATAACATCACTGGTAATGCATGTTATCAAATGAAAACCAACTTATACATCAGGTACATGGGCCAGGGCAGAGCGAACGCACAAAAAGAGCAAGATTTATGAAGGGCATAGAAGATTTTGTGACAGAAATAATCACACACTGTTTATACATTATTAAACAACTGATGTTTATATATCTTTGCATTATATTTATGTGCCTTCTACTACTATGTTGTTTTAATCCCTTGTGTGGCAGCATAGGAAAACCCATCAGATGCTGCTCAGACTGAATTCTGGAAAACAACCAGAAATCAGGTTTTGGCATAAATTGCCATCTCAAGTTTAAGAAAACGTAGATATATTTTGCAAAATGGTGTCTATTTACATTATATGGCCAAAAGTATGTGGACAGCTGACCATCACATGGGTCGGCTGTGGCTCAGGTGGTAGAGCGGGTTGTCCACAAATCGTAAGGTTGGCGCTTCGTAAGGTCCCGGCCCACATGACTCCACATGCTGAAGTGTCCTTGGGCAAGACACTGAACCCTAAGTTTCTCCCGATGGCAAGTTAGCGCCTTGCATGGCAGCTCTATTACCATTAGTGTGTGTGAATGGGTGAATGAGATACAGTGTAAAGCGCTTTGTAGAACTGCTAAGGCTAAAAAAGCTCTATATAAGTGCAGACCATTTACTATTTACCATTACTGTTTACTATTTTCCCCCAAAATGTTGCCACAAACTTTAAAGCACATAAGACTTTGTATGCTGTAGCATTATAATTTCCATTACTAATGTCATACGCTAACTGCTGTGGATAAATAATAACATGATGTCGAAAGGTGATGTTTGAGCTGCAAATTACTCTAATCTTTTCAGTCCTTCTGTCTTGGTAAATTGTAGTGCGAACAACGACATGCAAACTCTCATTTATAGTGGTAAAAAAAACAACAACCATACTGTAATGTTAAACAGAAAATCTTTAACGATTAAGAATTTAGGTTAAATGAAGTGTCACTGACCTTTGTGCATTCTGCAAATAGAATGTGTCCAGAGGTGTTTAATAAGGTTGCTGGTGTTCCCCCTTTGGCTTGAAATCTCTGTAGGCATTCATGGCAGACGGGTTTTCTCATACTCAGAAGTCATATTCAAATCCATTTTATTCATTAGGGACATCATCGCAAAATGAACTCATATGTGGAATCTGTCGGTTTTTGCAGACATAAGTGTTCAAATGAACATTTTAGCAAAAATAGTATTAACTGCCGCACATACAACGCTACTTACAGTACTATCGTTTAAAAAATACAGTGGCATCACCTGTATTTTGAAGCGTTAGTATTGCAATACTACCGTAGTACCGGTATACCGTGTAACCCTACTTATGACTGAATGAGCAAATTCCCACAGCCACAGTCCAAAATCTAGATTCCCAGAAGAGTGGAGGCAAAAACAACAAGGGGGAGAGGGGAAGTAAATCTGGAAGAGGATGTTCAACAAGCACATGTGGGTGTGATTGGTCAGGTGTCTACATAATTTTGGCCATATAGTGTATCTACATATAATTTAGATCATTCAGAGTAGTGCTTTAGTGTCATCTGATACATAGAATGGTGCGATTATTCTAGTGAGTTTGGAGGCTCTTCCTTGTGCACGCTAATAGTACACACACACACACACACACACACACACACACACACACACACACACACACACACACACACACACATATTTGTTTCAGGTCACTCTGTGTAGCTGGAGGGCCTGGCTGACATACAGCTGGCTGGTCACACTCCTGTTTCCTATTTCCTGCTCCAAGTCACCTGAAGGGAATTGTGTATACAGGTATGTGTGTGTGTGTGTGTGTGTGTGTGTGTGTGTGCGTGTGTGTGTGTGTGCGTGTGTGTGTCCTGTCCTCTTGCTGTTCTTTTTTGCCCTGGCATCCTCACTCACACTCACTGTAGTTTGTAGATCACAGCAGGTCTAAAGTTCAGAGCTCACGATGCCTGAGCCCATCCTGCTCCTCAATCCGTTGTGTGAGTAATCCAGGCAGTATGGAAAAGCTGATCACGGAGCAGCACTTGCCTCACCTCTAGGACAACTAGCAATGATTTGCTCAGAGCGAAGTGGACATGATTTTAGCTCAAGAGTCTTATGAAGTTATGAGTAGACCTGAGAGCAGTGCAGAAATTCCACAATTCAGCTCAATACCAGCTTCTTGACAATGGAAAAAAGAAAAAAATGTAACCTTTTCATTAAAATATTTATTAAGTGGAGTGGTAGTCCAGGGCCTTCTTCAATAATAGCTTGTAAGGGTACTTAAGCGGCACTGAATTGGCTTGTGTAGAATGAATGAGAGTTCATATTACTAGCAAGAGATTTCTGAGAATTCATGGAAAGATTAGAACATTCTTCATATGGCTTCATGACACCTACATAAGACCTTCTCGTCAAGCTGACATAAATCTATATCGCATTTTATAATGGCTTTCAAAAGATATCAGCTGTAATAAACACTACTTAACACACACTAGTTATGGAGTTTATTTTTCCTATATGATATTTTTTTCTATATAAAATTGTTGAGCAGTGACCAAACACAGAACTTTATTATTCTGTGAGATCGCTTCATCTCATTAACTAATCAATAGTAATAAACATTTGAGCATATTAACATCACATTTTGGCCACATAGGTGTTTTGATAAGATTGTTCATTTTGAATGTATTCTCTGGGATCTAAACTACAAATAGACTTTTAAAAGATGAAGAAGTTTTACCTTGAGATTTCTTTATGAAACTTTTAATAACATTAAAATGCATTAAACAGGTGGCATGGTGGCTTAGGTGTTAGCACGTTTGCCTCACACCTCCGGGGTTGGGGGTTTCGATTCCTATCTCCTATCTCTGTGTGCGGAGTTTGTATGTTCTCCCCGTGCTTCAAGAGTTTTCTCTGGGTACACCGGTTTCCTGAGGCTGATTGGCATCTCTAAATTGTCCATAGTGTGTGAATGTGTGTGTGATTGTTCCCTGCGACGGGTTGGCACCCCGTCCCCCCATCCCCCAGCCTTGTACCCCATGTCCCCTGGGACAGGCTCCAGGCTCCCCGTGACCCTGTGTATGATAAACGGTACTGAAAAGGGCTGGATGGATGGATGGATGGATGGAAAATGCATTAGACCACACAATTGTGTATTGATACATGTTTCTGTACAACTGAACATGACTTATAAGTCTGCTAGCTGACTTCAGTTTATTAAGCACATTGTCTGTATCTAGCTAGTGTCAGTAATATTTAATGCTAGTGTAATTTAATATTAGCCACAATATTAACTTTGCACTGAGCTGGAGACTTTCTAATGTGGCAGAATGATTATACATATTAAAACCAGTGACTACAGTGGATCTGTACTGAGCCTGTTTTGTCAATTGTTTTGTACTTTATTTATATGGGGAATATGTGTTTAGCTGTAAATCTACAGCTAAAAATTATGTTCTTCGCTGATTTGTGAGACTTCTCTGTCAGAGTATAAATAGGACACGGATGTTGATTGGTCAAGGCCGTCTATATCACGTTCATCCTATGTTTATCCTGGATGATGATTGGCTGGCAGATAGAACCTTATAAAGCTAAGTTTATTCAGTTCAATTCAGTTTTATTTGTATAGCGCCTTCAACAACAGACGTTGTCCTAAAGCAGGTTTACAGAAATTTGTAAATTCAGGATATAGATTTTAAATGTATGAATTTATCTCTAATAAGCAAACCAGAGGTGATGGTGGCAAGGAAAAACTCCCTGAGATGATATGAGGAAGAAACCTTGAGAGGAACCAGACTCAGAAGTTAACCCGTCCTCATCTGGGTAACAACGGATAGTGAAATTATAAATAAATCCCTTCTACAAATGAGCTAATACTACATGCGCAAATAGTGCAATTGTGTAACCAGGAAAATTCATTACAGTATGTGAATTTGGAGATAGAACTTTTAATTTTTTTTTTAAAAGCTCCACCAAAATATAAAAGTTTATGTGGTTAACTCATTTACCATTACCAAAATGTCAGATAGAACCTTATAATACAGATGTCCCACTTTACCATAGTCTCTACCTAATGCTTCTGCATGTATTGTCAGCTATTGTCGGGCGGCTGTGGCTCAGGTGGTTGCGCAGGTTATCCACTAATTGTAGGGTTGGCGGTTCGATTCCTGGCCCACGTGACTCCACATACCGAAGTGTCCTTGGGTAAGACACAGAACCCCAAGTTGCTCGCAATGGCAAGTTCGTGCCTTGCATGGCATCTCTGCTACCATTGGTGTGTGTGAATGGGTGAATGAGACACAGTGTAAAGCGCTTTGGATATAAGTGCGCCATTTGCCATTATTGTTATGTTTACTGAAGCTATGTTTCTGTGTCACACTGCAAGTGGCTGCAACGTTTCTACATCTGTGTCATTCCCTCTCCCTCCCTCTCAGCTCTTTTCCTCCCCTCTCAACCACATCAGAGCTCAGAGAGCTATATCAATTAACGGCAGGGGGAAAGAGAGTTATGCCAACTGCCAAGGGTCTTAATGAAAACATGTGTAAGTCATTACCACAAACACACAGAAAAAGAGAGATAGAAAGAGAGTAAGAGAAACGCTAAAGCATAGTCAGTTCACCCAGACATTGCATATTGAGAACATTGGGAACATTACTCGGAGAACTCAACAATCTGGAAAACAATATTTCTTAGTCTCTTAATACTTTGTGACTCTCTCCACTATGATTCAAGGCCTCCACCCAAGTGTTCTCCAAGCCAAGTATCTGTCCCAGTCAGTCCCGTGTCTCCAGTGAACAAGGGGACATGACCTTATTCAAGCCTTCTCTCCTAGTAGACTATTGTTCCTGAAAGAGGAATGCCTGGGGTTTATGCTATAATCACTGCATGAGACTCTTTTTCAGTGGTTAGGGTGGGTACTTCTCTTGCGGTTACTAAAAGAAATCTTATGTTGTCTACAATATTAATTTTTCATATCTCAGATATTATGCAGATCACATTTCAGGCTAGACATATACTGCCAATCAATTAAGAGTAAGAATAAATACTGATTCTCACCACAACTGGGATTGTTTCCTTGCCAGTAATAAAGAGATTTGTGGGTTTCACCTGATGCTAATAGGAAGCAGTCTGTCCACTTTAATAATGATCAAAACATTGTGTGAGGTGCCCTATCACTAGGAGATTCTTATCTCAGTGATCAGGAGTGGCTGATATCAATGGGCTAACAGGGCTAAACCACATTGTGTTTTAAAGATTGAAAGAAAAAAACCCCCCATCGATATAAGATTTCATTTAGGTCATCAGGAACCACTGAACAGCAACAGCATTATCAAAGTAAGAAAAATATCAAGTCAAGTAATGACAGAGTGCAACGCCCTCTAGATTTCCTGTGCATTTTTCAAAACATAAGTAACACGTCATCAGAAGTGACTGAAAAAACTTGTGAAAAAATAATATCAAAACAAAAACAAACAAATAAACAAACAAATAAATTAATAATTAAACAATTTCATTCATTAATAAACAAACATGAACTACAGTTGCAGGTTTAATGAAGAAGGTGGGTTTTAACTCTGATTTCATCTTTTATCATCCACCTCCCCAAATATGCCTTTGGAATAAACATTAAAAGTACATAGTCAGATTTCAGTGGCGTCTCGTCCATAGGTGCAGGTGGTGCAGAGCCGTTCAACAAACGTCAGTCTTCATAAAATCCTCATTCACAGCTATATACGTTTTTAAGCATTTCCATTAAAATGCCAACACTGCATAAACAGCCCTACTAGAAAAAACCCAAATATTCTTAAATATAATCAAATCGTGTTGAATTGATCAAACTAGCAAAAAAGTCTAGCCACTGAAAGACCATGATCGATCTTAAAACTGGACAAAAATGCCAACATTTAAGCCAGTTGTGCTTATTACAAGCAATGAAAACTCAGTTATTTAAGACAGACTTAATTAAAATGAGTATTTTGGTCTTTTGATTGAGCTGACTTTAAGAATTTATTCCTTAATCTAAGATTAATAATTTTAACAAAAAGGCTTACAATAAGACAGAAATTCTTCACAAGGCATAATAAAAAGTAAGTGATTTTGTCTTAAATGAAGGCACCAGAAGAATTGCTGTTGCTATTTTTAGCATTTGTATTGTAACTAAAAGTCTCATTCCTCTGCTAGGATATTATGCACACCACTGTTTTAACTTGTTACTGGTTAAATCTAGCTCAGTATAAATTGGAATATCTTATTAAGACAAAGTTAGATATATTTTCTTAAAAATGGATTACTATTCTAATGCAAAACATGCTTGACAAGATTATTTTTAATGCAAAAATAATTTCCCAGATACAAGGCTTTTTTTTATTTCTTGAGATTCCTTTATTGTAGTGTATCGATTCTTTTGCATAATCCATGATCTTTACAAAAAATGGTGTTATTTGACAGATATATGCCGGTATTTCATTTGGTTGATTTTCTAGATGTTGTGCAATCCTGGGACAGGCGAGCTCACAGCCCCGTTTAGTGCACCACAGGGCAGGAATCACTCTGCCCCATGCTTGCTCCATGATTGCTTTGTTTATGAGTGAAGGAGGGGCAGCAGACAGGATAGTTAATGAGATCTGTGTACGTTTTGCAGACTGTGACTGGTGATGGTGATGTGAACTACACATGTTGTCTTAGGGGGTTTTCAGACTGGCAGTTTAGTCCAAAACAAGAGCATGGTTTGCATGAAAAATTGGTAATGTGAAAGCTGCGAAGCGCACCGTGGTATCAAACCCGAGACTAACTGTAGGAGGTGGTCTGCATTCCGTTGCACTTCCGTTGAAGCTGAGCCGCAATTCCCATGAATGAGAACGCAACCCGTGCTCAGTGAAACTGACTAAAACCACCTCAAGCACAGGTGAGTTTCTTTAAAATGCATACGTATTTTTTATTTCACAGTTTTCAGTCCTTTCAATGACTAGCAAGATGGGATTAGCAGATTTGATCTACACTGTTATCTAACTAGCTACATAACTAGCTAGGTTGTTAATGTGTCTTTGGAGTGTCATTATCAGTCTTATAAAATTTCTGTGTAAAGGTGTAATAAAGAATTTCACATATCTGAAAGAGATAACGTTCTTTACAAATGAGGCAAATTAAACAGTGAGGGGTCAGTGTTATTCTAGAGATGTTCAGTTTGATTAACTAAGGGTGGTGTATCGTGTGGATCGAGTGTGATAGACTCTCGCCTTAGATTTTGCTCGAGACCAATGATGTCGCTAGGCCTATTTTAGCTCTGCCTAAGCAAATCAATATATCAGCCAATATATTTTCTTTTTGATTCAATTTTTTTCATCAACAGTTCGATTCCATCGCATCTTAAACCTGGTCCTGGTCAGGCACTAGGACCTGGGGGAGACTGCTGTACATGCTACACACCTATTTGTCTGCGTGTTTTTCAGTTGACAGACACACATCCAGCGGCTTACTGTGGGTACCTCCCATCGACGGACCTCCAGACAGTAAGCACGTTTACGTACACGCTAAAAGTCGATTTCAATCGAGCTAAAGCAATAATTCGACTTTTTTAAATGTCATTTAAACGCTTTAGTCCAACTGAAATTGTACTGAAATCGAACTTCCGAAATCTTCCGACTTGTAGCTCGACCCTTTCCAGCATGTATACACTTTAATCGAGTTGTTCTGTTGGTCAGCGAAGGATCCACACAGTTTACTGACTCACACACAGTCAGAGAGAGCACAATGTCTTCTCATTTCCCTCTCTCTATTTCAATTGTTCAATTTCAATTTAAATCGTCTTTATTGGCACTTTTTTTTTTTTTTTTTTTTTTAAACAATATTGCCAAAGCTTTAACAAAAAACAAATAATGACAGGAAGAACAAAACTCACTCACTCATTCACTCACTCACTAAATAAAATCCAAAAAGTATTTTGGCTACATAGTACAGCCATTTTTGCCTTTTGTTGGTGTTGGATGGATGGGGCAAAGTGGACTTTAATTTCTTTATTATATCAATCTCTAATACAAATTACGAGGCAGGTATAACTTGACCAAAAATAACCTTATTTCTATAGATTTTACACCTATTGTTACGCTAAAATATACATGACTAGAAAGATGTTTTGGTGGCTTTAAAATTTTTTAGGGGGAGTATGCTCAGACCCCCTTGAAAGAGCCTTAGCCCCCCATTTCATAAATCTTCAGTGACGTCCCTGCTCAAGACCATGTTTTATTAATGTCGTCCTACCCCACCAAATGCTCATCTATGGTCATGAGCTGCTCCTGATAGATAGTCCAATCAAAGTACAAATCACACAAAAGGACAAAAGACACAACTGTAAGTTTGGTGTTTTTTGGCTTGGTGTCGGTTGGTTGCTGTTGTGTGATAGACTGTGCACTACTGTATGTAGGTATTTGGTGGGAATTGGCAAATTATCAAACTGGGGGTAAAAATAAAACGTTAATGCATATACAATTCCACAATATTAATATTAACTAATGAGCAAGCCAGAGGTGATTGTGGCAAGGAAAAATGACATGAGGAAGAAACCTTTAGAGGAACCAGACTCAAACGGGAACCCATTCTCATATGGGTGACACCAGATTATAAATAATTTGCCTTCTGTTATGCTGAATCATCAGCTGTGAATCAATGACAGACTTTCATTGTATTATTGTTGTTGTTGTTATTATTATTATTATTATTATTATTATTATTATTATTATTATTATTATTATCTGATCTGATCTGAATAGGGGGTATGGTGACTTAGTGGTTAGCACATTTGCTTCACACCTCCAAGTGCCTCTGTGTGTGCAGAGTTTGCATGTTCTCCCCATGCTTCTGGGGTCTCCCTGGGTACTCCAGTTTCCTCCCCCAGTTCAAAGGCCTGCTTTGTAGGCTGATTGACATCTCTTAATTGTTCGTAGTGTGTGAAGGTGTGATTGTGCCCTGCAGTGGGTTGGCACCCTGTCTAAGGTGTCCCCAAGTCCCCTGAGATAGGCTCCAGGCTCCCCGCGACCCTGTGTAAGATAAGCGGTAGAGAAAATGGATGTTTGGAGATGTTTACATTTTGTTATAGGTATTTTTTCAGCTCTGCTACTAAGAATTTCCGTCCGATTTGTTTGGACTGGATTGCTCTGCACTCTCAGCATGCATTATTCCATCCTTAATGCTCATTTATTGGTGGAACATTATGGTGAATACACAATAAATATAATCAGTGCTTTGCGCTGTCTTGAGCCCCAGCATGAAACTATGTCTTGGGCACCATCATTTACTTTCATTTCAATTATTTCTGCTTTCTCAATCATGCTCTCTCTTTTAATTTTTCACTTTTCACACACATAATCACACACACACACACACACACACACACACACACACACACACACACACACACACACACACACACACACACACACACACACACACACACACACACACACACATACACAAACACACACACACAAACACACACACACACACACACTTCCCCAAAGGCTTTTAGAGTGCCAGAATGAGGACCCCTGAGTATCTCGGCCCAGATAGACTCCACATGGTTTCACTAACCAGATTGAAATCATGCAGGTGAACTGCCTGGAAAATGACTACATACACTATTCAGTGCACACTTCACTTTAAGTACACACATTATACATGGCATAAAAAGAAATAGGCTAGAGTAGGGGAGTCAGACTATAGTTTGAATGTCATGAACACAAAATGTATGCTAATTAAAATTTGCTGCTTGTCATTTACAGCTGGATGTATGTGTGACAGCCTGGGAAACCCCGTCGGTTGTCGCTATGGTTGAATTCTGTATAACATACACTGACACCTCAACTTAAAAAAAAAACCCATAAATATGATGTGGAAATATTTATATTTTAATCATAAACATAATCTTTCCACAAAGATCATGCTACATACCGTTTAACAAATATAGCAACAGAAACAGTCAGTTTGCCTAAAGATCATGCACTTGAAAATTGAGATTTAAATGCATTTTTAAAATCCCTTTTCACTTTTAGTGGTTAATATATACACTCCTTGTGGTTGAGATAGTGTATATGAAAAAGGAAACATAACTCAGTTTAGGAAAGCCTGTAGTTCAGAACTACACTGTTCAGCCATAATATTAAACCCACATAGAGGTGAAGTGAATAACATGGATTATCTCAGTACAATGGCACCTCTTAAGTGGGATATATGTATTAGGCAGCATGTGAAGTGTCAGTTTTCGAAGCTGATGTTTTGGAAGCAGGAAAAATTGGCAAGTGTAAGAATGAATTTTTATTGAAAAATAATATTTTTTAAAAAATTAATAATGCCTTGAGTATGTGCTCTGATCTCTGCTTGGCCATTTGTGATTCTCCAGTGGTCCTGTCAGTTGTTTTCTAAAAAATGTAGTTGATGAAAAACATGTTCTTTTGCTGAATTTACTTAAAATTTATGAAACATCTACAAAAGAATGTATTTAGAACACTGCTAACTATTTAGTTAGTTAATTACATTTACATTTATATAGGGCTTTTTTAGACACTCAAAGCGGATCTCCTTAACCACCATCCCTGTGTAGCACCCACCTGGATGATGTGACGCAACCATAGCACGCCAGAACGCCCACCACACACCAGATATCAGTGGAGAGGAGAAGAGTGTGATATAACCAATTCAGGGATGGAAATTATTAGGGGACCATGATAGATAAGGGCCAGTGGGGGAATTTCACTAGGGTTATACCCCTACTCTTTAACGAGAATTGTCCAGGGATTTTTAACGACCACAGAGAGTCAGGACCTTGGTTTAACGTCTCATCCTTAAATAGTTTGCTGTTTTTACAGTATAGTGTCACCGTCACTATACTGGGGCATTAGGACCCACACAGAGCACAGGGTGAGCGTCCCCTGTTGGCCTCCCTGATCCCACTTCCAGCAGCAACCTTAGTTTTACCCAGAAGATGTCCCATACAGGGCCAGGCTCAACCCTGCTTAGCTTCAATGGGAAACCAGGCGAGAGCTGCAGGGTGATACGGCTCTGGTGTTTGGCGTTTGGCATTTGTTATGTCGACATGCCCACACTTTTTTGTTGTTGTATACTTATTGTTTAAGCTTACAATTGTATGCTGTGTGTGCGATTATATGTCAGAATGCATCCAGGGTCAAACCAGGGGAAACTCAGTACAGAACACAGCACCTATTGTTCGTCAGTTCTCCCTTCTCTATGTGTGCCTCTTCCTCTTTTTCTCTGTTGTATTTCCCCATCTTTGGGAGTCTGTTTGATTGAACAAACAGTGGATTCCTGGGTCAACGTGCATGTGTGTGTGTGCGCGTGTGTATGCGTGTGTACTGTAGAATCCTCATGCAAGCCCGAGTAGACTCCACGGAGCCAGCCGCCAAGAGCCGATTATAGTGGCGGTGGAGAGGGCGGCGAGATGTCTTCCGACCCATAAATCATGTCCTAGAGCAGTGTGCCTCTTTCTCCCTGCCCACCTCCATTCCACTCTTCCCCCTTCGCTTTTTCCTTCACTCCTGTCTCAGTCCATCCCTCTTTAGCATATCCTCGTCCACTTATCTGCCTTTTGATATGAAACAGAATGTCTGTTTCATGCTGTTCATTCATTCATTCATTCATACATTCATACAAATATACTACAGAAATAAAACACATTCAAAAATGTACCTTCTTTATAGTATACATATCTAAATAGTTTTTATTATAGGAATGTGTACTCCTTTTCATTATTACCTACGACACCATGATCTCCTGCTGTCTGTGCCAGCCAGTGTGCCAAGCTTATTATTATGCTCAATATCATTCCAGCTCTCTCGGCCCAAGGTCGAGGGAGAGCAGAGGTCACAGGATCGCGACGCAGAGCGACAAGACCGCCTGGAATTAGCATTCACCCTCTCCCCGTGCAGTGCTAAATATTTCAGCACTTCCAGCTGCTTCGTGTTAGAGCCCATCACCCAGGAGATGGAACTAGAGAGAAATAGAGAGAGGAAGAGACAGAAGGAGAGAGAGAGAGAGAGAGAGAGAGAGAGAGAGAGAGAGAGAGAGAGAGAGAGGACTTCTCTGCGGTTATAACCCCCCCCCCTCCCCCCACGTCATGCTGCACATCATGTATATCTCTTCTCTTATTCATGTGTTTATTTATTATTTAATCAGCAACGCTGTTATTTTCCCTCCGTCTGCAGCGGAGAGAGACAGAGAGCAGTCATTAATTCATTAAAGCACCCTCCTAACCCTTCCTGTCTGCTTCTTGCTCTTTTCCATCGCTCTCTCGTCTCTCCTTCCCTCTTTCCTAATTCCTGTCTTTCTTTTGAACCTTGCTCTCCTGTTGTTCCTGAATGATCTTCTTGGCGTCTCTTCATCCTCTCTTTCAAATCTGATTAAGTAGTTTGAAGTCTGCTTGAGTTCCAACAGAGTATCAGACTCCGTCTTAAAGAAAGGTTATGCAGGGTTTGGGAGGCTTGATTAGGCTCCTGGAGCATGAGACGATTCTGAAACAGTAGTGAAAGTTATGTCTTTCCTCTCTCTTCCTTCCATTACTTGGTCTTACCTACCCTTTCTTTTATCCCATCCTCTCCTCCCTGATCACATACACACATAAATCGATAGCAGAATGTTTGGGAACGGCCCAGTCTTGACCTTAACCCAATTCAGATGCTGCTCCATTACCTGAGGATGATTCATGAAATAAATACCAGGAATATGGTTTCCTCACCGTTGTGCAAGACTCAAGCAGCAGCTACAGAAAATGTTGAGTTGATATTATTGATGCCAGTTATTAAATAGGCTTCACATAGTTGCTGCCAGTCTGGACTGTGAATAATTAATGAATGTGTTCAATAACGCCATGAAATGTACAATTGTCATATAAGTTTAGACAGAATGTGTTTGTGACTTAGATTACTGTAGAAATCCAGGTAATTTCAATCGGTACACACACACACACACACACACACACACACACACACACACACACACACACACACACACACACACAATTCAGTCTGCATAGTGTAGACTATAGACTCATCATCCACTTTAATAGGAACACTTGTACACCTGCTCGTTCATACAATTTTCGATTCAGCCAATCATGTATGATCAGCGTAATGCATAAAATCATGCAGATACAGGTCAAGAGCTTCATTAAAAAGTTCACAACAAACGGTAAACTGCTGATGTTTGTGCAGTCGTTACCATATCCTTCCTGTCAGCTTGAACCAGTCTGGCTATTATCCTCTGACCTGTCTCATCAACAAGGTGTTATTAGCCATTTATAGAGCTATTATGCTGACCTATCTTCCTGAATTTCACAACTAACGCTCTCAAATCAGAAGTTTATTAGCTGTACATATAATCAGTGCTTGTGCATCGTATCAGTGATGTGTCTCAGAGGCGTAGGGTGAAACGAGATGTTTTCTCAAAATGGGTCCATCCAGTGGAAATCCAAAATGTGATTAATTAATTTCACTGTCAGTGTGTGATCCTGGCGGTGTCTGACTAGACAGAAAATAAAATCCTTACTGAATCATTTTCCTTTTGTAATTTGAAGAGTTAAAAAAATAAATAAATAAACAAGCTGTACATCTATATCTAGTTTCCACAAATCGTTTGGCCTTTTCTGTAAAGACGCTGAGTATATTGTTGATTGAATGTGCTTTCTTCCAAGATCAGTTGAATGCTACTCCAAAAACATTTTCAGTAATCTCTAAATACATATTGTACATTATCAGTATTACAGTATTAACGCCTTGTTTGATTGACTGCTTGTTTGATTGTGATCATTTCTGAGTACTGGGAATTGTTCATTCCCTCGTTCTTCTTGGTGTGGTTGTTTTTGATTGATTATTTTTTTAAACTTGTTTTCATCTATTGCATTTCGATTTTATTTGTATAGCACTTTTAACAATAGGTATTGTAACAACGCAGCTTTACAACAATCCTGATTCATGTGCAGAGGTGGGTATAGTAACGCACTACGTTTAGTTCGTTACATTTACTTAATCAGTACTTAGTCAATAAACTATCTATCTTATCTATCTATCTACTTTAGTAACTTTTTGATAAAAAAAAAACAAACTTTTAAGAGTAGGTTTAACTGGCCACACTTATATTCTTACTCAAGTTCATTTTTAACCGCAGAAATGTCCTTTTACTTGTACCCTATATTCGGTGACGTTCCTCCGTTACTGTTCAATGTTAATGAATGCATGTCGTTTTAATAGTTGGTGTATATTACGTATAATGAGGTTGTGAGTCTCGTGATACGCTGCGGTGGTGTAAATGGGATTCGTCAGAGGTCTGGTTGCTTTTGAGTGGCGTCTAGAAGACCAATCAGCCTGGTGAAAGGAATGGAGTCTCGTAGGTGGCCTGCCTGAGGAGTTTGGAGGCGGTCCTTCTCCTTCTTTCCTGACTAGAGTTAGGAAGCTTTGCAGGAACCGGCTCTTGCAGACATTGGTTGAAAAGAGAATTCCTGAAGATGTTGATTGAAGAACTTCTGCAGATGTTGGTTAAAGATGACTCTTGCAGCTGTTGTTAATTGATAAGGACTCCCCAAAGATGTTGATTAGGGGAGAACCTTTGAAAGTGTTGGTTTAAGAGAACTGAAAGCTTAAGAGTTGGTTTAAGAGAAATGGTTTCCATGGTGTCCATGGGTTTTAACTCTTCCTAGCTGGGCAGAACCCAAAAGGTTTAGCATGAGGTTAGGGCAGCATGTCAGCATGAAGTTAGGGCAGGGTGTAGCTATGTTCTTTGCCCATGACTTTACTCAGTCCATTGTATTTGTGGTCACATAATTTCATGCCTTCTCTTTTCTTCTTTTTGTAGAGTGTGGATCAAACTTTTAGTCCAAACTGTTGGCACCTATACTATGCTTATACTGATGAACTTATGCTTTTGCTTATCTTATGCTTATGATCTTGTGCGCTGAGGTCCTACACTATTTTAGGGGCTCAGTCCTGGAAGATAATGGCCGAAGAGGGGGGGAGCGAGCGTGTCAAGGGTGGCAGAACACACACACACACATACACACACACGCACACACACACACACACACTCTTCTATTCTGTTCTGTTCCATAGTCTGTTCTTCTTTTCTCTGTTGTCTTATTCAAATGCAGATGCTGTGTTTTTAACACGACAACTGTTGGGTAAATGTTTCTTCTTTAAGGTGTGTGTGAGAGATTTTGTGTTGAAAATGACAGGTTCTGTGTTATTTCTCCCATCACAGGACTGGGAAATGCTGCTTTATCTTGAACCCAGGTTTTATATCATATAAACAGAACAGACAGACTTTCAATGAGAGGTGAGACTTACAGTTCTCCATGTACACTAGTCTGAGATTCAGGATTTCCCCTTCATTGGATACTTTACTCTTACTCAAGTAATTATTAACATTATTACTTTTACTGTTACTTGAGTAATTATTGTTTGTAAGTAGTTTTACTTGTACTTGATTAAAATGTTTGGCTACTCTACCCACCTCTGTTCATGTGTAAATCTCTAGTTAACAAGCCAGAGGCGGCAGTGTCAAGGAAATCCTCCTTGAGAGGACGCTATGAAGAAACCTTGAGAGGACTCAAAACAGACCCCATCCTTTTCTGGATGACAGTAGTGTAGGATCATACATTGGTGCTTGAAAGTTTGTGAACCCTTTAGAATTGTCTATATTTCTGCATAAATATGACCTAAAACGTCCTCAGATTCTGCAGTTCTTCAGCTGTGATTCTTGGAAATTTTTTGGTCACTTGAACCATCTTCTTCACAGTGTGTTGAGACAATAACAAGGTTGATTCATAACATTTCCAGTTAATTAACTGGAACTTCTTAATTATTGCCCTGATGGTGGAAATGGGCATTTTCAGTGCTTGTGCAATTTTCTTATAGATACTACCCTTTTTGTGAAACTCAGTAATCTTTTCCCACACATCACAGCTATATTCTTTGGTCTTACCCATTGTTATGAATGACTACGAAAATTTGGCCCATGTGTTACCTCATATTTATACCTCTGTGAAACAGGAAGTCATGGTTGAACAATTTCCTGTTCCTAGTCACCTGGGTGTACTAAAATTTTTTAAATATCAATGGGAATGTACTTCATATATTGTTTTCTCATATGAATTCATGGGGTGCCAATTATTGTTGCACACCTACATTTAACAAAAATATTTTTTTTATAAACCAGTCTAGTGTTTGCAATTGTTTGATATCCATGAGAGCAGAGTATTTTTGTGATTTTTTAAAACAAAAGATCAAAAGGTTCAACAATAAAGACAGTTTTTCATAGCCTTCTTTGCGCTTATTTACTAACTGTGCCAATATCAGTGGAGGGCACTGTATGTGGTTTATTTACAGTATGTTCCCATGGACAATATAGTGGCAGTTCATTTCGCAGAGTAAATGTAATGATGGTTAGAAAAGGGAGCCACACACTTTTAGAATTCTCTTGATTTCTCCTGATATGAAAGCATTTCTTCTCTCCTCGAAGCACAAGTGTGCTGGAAATAATGGGTGAAATGAGTATTATCCCGGCTAACAGCTAATGCAACTTATATGTTTTTGGAACATAAATGTTTTCTAGAGATCCTGCAATGGGGTTATGCCTGAGCATTTCTGACAAGGGTAAAGACCGGATCTCACACCTCACACACCTTCAGCTTGCAGGAGAGGAGACAGGGTAGATCTAAATAAAGGCAGAACGAGGGGAAAACCAGTCAAGACTTTAAGGTGAGAAAACAAAGAATAGACTGGTGGTTGGAGGAAAGGTGAAGAAGAAAGATAAATGGAAAGCAGAGCTGAGGGAGAACGGAAAGCAGGAGACAGGAGTCATAATTTTTCATTTCAGGGCTTGGAATGGATTCTCAAGATCTGAAAATCAAAGCAGATGGGATTGGCAAACAGCAGGCTACTTTAAGAATTACAGAGAGAGAGAGAGAGAGAGAGAGAGAGAGAGAGAGAGAGAGAGAGAGAGAGAGAGAGAGAGAGAGAGAGAGAGATTGTTAAGAGTGAGCTGCTCTGTCCAGTTAATAGAATGAAAACATGTTCTGTGTTTTTAGGTTATTTTTTTTCAGTGTAAAACCAATTTGGTGTGGTGTACCACCTTGTAATAAATTTCCATTCCAGACACATCAAAATACTGTGTGTGAATGCGTTGCTGCATTCAGCCATTCAATAATGTTCTTTATCCAGTCATCCAGTCCTGCTGCACATGAATATGGGCATAGGCAAAGAGGCTCAAAGGTCAAGGACAACCTGGGCAACAGGCAGACAGGGAGACTGAGCTCTGTGTGTTTGTGTGTGTCCTCTCCCAATGGATCCACATCAGAGTAGCATTTCTCTCCTTTTCCCTTTTTCTCTCTCCTTCTCCCTCCCTCCTCCCCCTCTCTCATTAAAACTCTGCGCCTTGGCTTCTAATTAAATCCCACTTGAAAGTCTTAAAAGTCAGACTCAGATTGATTCAATTTGCATTTTTGAACAGGCAACATTGCCTGAAAGGATTAATAAATTGGTTGAAAAAAAATCCTTTGCAGCAGTGAGCTGTTAGTTCATTTAAGAAGCAACACCTTCGCTATAAATGTGTGACACTTATACACACTCACGCACATGTGCGCGCACACACACACACACACACACACACACCCACACACACGTGTGTATTTGTGTTAATATCCTTTTGAGGACCTTCTACTGAGATTAATGCAGCTAATTGATAACCAAATTGATAACCATTGATAACCAGTAACCAAAATGAAATGTTTGGCCTACATAGTTTTTAAAATGGTAAATGGCACACTTATATAGCGCTTTACACTGTGTCGCATTCACACACACCAATGGTAGCCGAGCTGCCATGCAAGGTGCTAACTTGCCATCGGGAGCAACTTGGGTTTAGTGTCTTGCCCAAGGACACTTCAGCATGTGGAATCATGTAGGTCGGGAATCGAACCGCCAATCCTGCGATTAGTGGACAACCCGCTCTACCACCTGAGCCACAGCCACCCCTTTTTAAAGAAAAAGCTACAGATATTGTAATAAAAATCAGCAAACTGTCCCTACAAGGTCAAATGTGTGAGATATTCTTAACCCTATGGGGCCATTTTTCCCTGTTCATCTTCACTATACATGCACACCTGGATTATGAAATCAATCAAGGTCAAATTATTTTTTCCTCCACTTCATTGTGTATATGATCATAGTGCAAGCAGAGACTCCAGCATGCTCAACTATAACAGCATATCTTAAGAAAGAGCCTGAATATAGCACATGCTTGAGAGCACTGTGAGACATCAGCATCCTGCTGCTTTAAACCTGGGTGGTCGCGTAAGAAGGGTTACGTTTCAGTTTGAAGCATCCAAAGCATCAATTTTATCCATGTAGAAAAAACTATCAATAATCATGCCAATTCATCATCGACGGAGATTGAGAGGGTGGGTGATGTTTTCAGATAAAATGGCTTTAAAACATTTACTTTTCACTTTTTTAATACTTGTGTGAATTTAAAAGTAGCATGTTTCACTTGATGCTTTGATACATTATGTATGCTTTTATCAGTACTTTTTCTACCCTATGTAAAGGCCTAGTTAAACATCACAAACTGCGCATGCGTAAAAACGTAAGAAGCTTTGACCTACATCATTTCCATCGGGTGTTGATTTAAAAACGCAACCTGAATGTTGTACGAAGTGAAATTAATCTTTAACAAAGCTATCAAACTGGACAGCAGGCACAACAACTGCAGTACATAATCGTCCTCCATCTTGTTGAATGGATCACATGACTGCGTCACATGACTAAAAATACGTCATTGCTTTTGAATATCTGTTTTCTCAGTCCGCTACAACACAGAAACTGTGTTTTCAAATTTATCCACTTGGGAAAGCGTTTTCAGAAAGCTTAGTTTTTGTTTGACAAAACTCTATCTCAGTGTTTGGAAGGCCAAAATGAAGAGAAAAAGATATGTTTAAAAATTTATTAAAATTAACGTGGACATAGCCTAGGACTGGACCATTTTAGCTTTAGGTCATTCGAAGTATTTTGTAATCAGTCAATGTAGAGTGAAATAGTGCTAATGTGGTCATTCATTCTTGCCCTAGTGCTTTCTGGAAATGTTTAGGTTTTTAGGTACATCCAACTAGCAGGACATTACATTCCCAACATTATTAGTCATCTAGAGGTGATGAAAACATGCACTAGTTTCTTGCATGGCAAGATAGTATTAAATTTGATTTTATTTGTATTTATTAAGCCACAGGCAAAACTGAAAAACTCCTTGAGACAACATGAGGAAGAAACCTGTCAGGGAATTGTAAAGGAGGAGGATGCAAGTGCAGATTTTTAAAAAATAAAATGCAGCCAGATAACCAAAACCATGTAAACAAGAACCAGTACTAGAACAGAGAATACTACACCAAAAAAATCCAGGCCATAAACGGGACTGTGGCACACATAACGACACGCAAACATGACAACAACAGACGCCGAAAAACGGGAACTTATATAATGGTGGTAATCAGAGTGAGACGAGACACAGGTGGGAGTGACTGAAAACATGTGATGTGCTGTGGCTGATGGGAAATGTAGTTCAGCCCCCTTGGGGTGATACCATCACAAAATGAATACATCCTGTTCTGGTTGATGCTGGATAATGATGATACGAATCATTAGAGTGTACTGTACAGTTGTACAAAGAAATGGCAAACAGTGCTAGGTGTGTTGAAAGGATGTTCAGTATGAGCATATTGTGAATAAGAGTCTTAAGATGAGCAAAGGATGTCTTTATGATTACAGCAGCTTTTGGCTGAAGCAAAAAAGGTGAATATTAGGCATAAACAATTTTTCTGAAGTTTGACATATCCACGTAAGACTGTCCATTAAGACTGTAGGACTGTAGAAACATTTTGTTTATGGACTTCTGTCTTCTTTTTGCAAAGAAGTAGAAGTAAGTAGTAAGTCAAAGTTTAACAATAAATAATTCCTTCTTCTAGAAACATACAGTATCTCACAAAAGTGAATACACCCCTCACATTTTTGTAAATATGTGATTATAACTTTTCATGTGGCAACACTGAAGAAATGACACTTTGCTACAATGTAAAGTAGTGAGTGTACAGCTTGTGTAACAGTGTAAATTTGCTGTCCCCTCAAAATAACTCAACACACAGCCATTAATGTCTAAACCGCTGGCAACAAAAGTGAAAATGTCCAAAATGGGCCCAAAGTGTCAATATTTTGTGTGGCCACCATTATTTTGTCACATGAAAAGATATAATCAAATATTTACAAAAATGTGAGGCGTGTACTTACTTTTGTGAGATACTGTAGCCTAATTATTGGCACAGTGCACTAGTTGAAATAAAGGCTTGGCCTCAGAAAGGATTTGATGATTTTTTTTTAGGCTTGATCTTGACTCATTCTGGCTTTCATGTGAGCTTTGTGGCCTCGACCGTCTTAAGACACAGTCTTGCCTCGAGCTTGGTTAGTTCTGGTCTTGGATTCATCTTGGACTTGACCAGGGTAGTCTTGACTACAACCCTACTCTCCAAATCCACAGCGGCAGGAGGTGAGTCTCAAGTGCAGAAAGCTGCAAATGAAGGCAACAGAAGGAGCAGAGCAGGAGATGAGCATCAGGATGAGTCAGGAAGGTCCAGAGAGGAGCGACAACAGAAGTCTGGCATGATCTGGCACCAAAATCACACTGAGCAGCAGAAGTGCAGTTTCATACACACACGTACAGTGAGCGAGCGAGAGAGAGAGAGAGAGGGGGAGAGAGAGGGGGAGAGAGAGAGAACAGATTATTAGATGTGATAATATTGTATAGTGATTTATAAGGGAGTACATGCTGTTAGGTGTACTGGCTTGTTTAGAGCACACACACATTATTATACATTTATTTAAACCCCCTTTAAAACACCGTTTATCTGTGTTGATAAAAGCCTCTGCTGTCAGTCAGTTTACATTGTGCAACCTGCATAACCGGCAACCATTTTGTGCTCTGATTAGGTGAAATGTATAAATTTTATTCCATCTACACACACACTACCAGTGTGGAGAGTAGAGGCTCACCGTGAGCAGCACTTATATATTTTTAGCACTGGAGCATACAGCTTTGAACACAAGCTGACAACCATGATTAGTTTTAAAACTGACTGAAACCTAGCTAAGTCCTTACCAGCTGACACTCATCATCAGCATATGTTATATTATGTTAAAAGTTGAACATTTTTAACTTTTCAATGAATCTTTTGTGGCTCCTGGCTTGGAGAGAATAACAGCGCTGTGTCTCTTCCTGTAATGCCTGACAATGTTGTAGAGGGTCCACTCATATTTTAAGAGATGGTCTTGTGGAACACTAATTTTATGTTTCTTTTATTAATTCTGTGTTGAGTTTGGAAGGATGTTTGGCTCATCATCTTGTTGAGTGTTACAACTTATGACTAATGACCAAAAAGTAGAACACAGACTCAGCGAGAGAAAGTTCAAGGGGTTTTATTGAAGTATTAATGAAGGTAGAGATGATGGAGAGGACTGACAATGGAGGAAGCATCGACCAGGACTCGATTTGACGTCATGAGAGTCAGACGCTCTGTCCATGAGCCACCGGGGAGGTGAAGCAAGGCTAGGAGTTGCAGAGTGCAAGCGTGGCTTACTGATACTGTCTAGTCCAGGGCACAAACCCGAGTCGGCTGCATGGAAGTCAGACACTGTGTCTGTGAGCCGCAGGGGAGGCAAAGCAAGGCTGTGTGTAGCAGAGTGCAGGTAAGCAGGCAGAGTGAGATGTGAACCTGTAGTACAGGAGATACTTGGTTACACAGAGAACAAAGCATGAGGAAACAAAAGGCAGAGCAAAAACACGAGAACTTCGCGTCGGTACCACACAGGTAGACGGAACCATCTGGAGACATGGAGTTTGCATGTTCTCCCTGTATTTCAGGGGTTTTCTCTGGGTATTCTGGTTTCGGCCCCCAGTCCAAAGCCATGCAATGTTTGCTGATTGGCATGTCCAACTGGCATTGGTAATGTGTGAATGGGTGTGTGAATGTATGTGCGATTGTGGCCTGTGATGGGTTGGCACCCTGTCCAAAGTGTCCCCGCCTTGTGTCCCGGGTTCCCTGGGATAGGCTTCTAGATGTGGAAAATGGATGTATAATAATAATATGTAAAAAAAAATATTTTTAAAAAATATTTGCAAGAAAATGTACAAGGGGCGCCCAGTGGCTTAGTGGTTAGCACGTTCACATCACACCTCCAGGGTCAGGGGTTCGATTCCCACTGTGGCCATGTATGTGCGGAGTTTGCATGTTCTCCCCGTGCTGTGGGGGGTTTCCTCCGGGTACTCTGGTTTCCACCCCCACCCCCAGTCCAATGACATGCATAGTAGGCTGACTGGCATGTCTAAAGTGTCTGTAGTGTGTGAATGTGAATCTGCCCTGCAATGGATTGGCACCCTGTCCAGGGTGTACCCCGCCTTGTGCCCGATGTTCCATGGGATAGGCTCCACATTTCCCCGTGACCCTGAAGGAAGGATAAGCGGTATAGAAGATGGATGGATGGAAGAAAATGTACACCTCTGCATCAGAATTCAGCACACATATTACAGCTAGGCATAGGCCAAAGAGAAAATATAGGAGTTTAAATGGGACTTAAATGTGCAGAGATTTGGGGAAAACCTGACCAATATAAAAAATGGAATTATTCCATAGTTTTAAGGCTGCTAATGAAAAGGCAAGGTCTTACAACCCCGCCCGAAGCATTTATTTTCTTTATATGCAGTCCTCTTTTGTCACTAAGTACTCACTAAACAAGTACTCACTAGACAAGGTTTCCAAACATTATGTTGTGTTTAATGGTTGAGTTTTAAACTTGAATCAACTAACCCTAACCCTAAAGCAATGGTAATGGAAGATAAAGGGTTTTTTTTTTTTTTCATGTGTGCAGCCTCATATTTATACTCCAGGGAAACAGGACATGGATAAAGGCAACAACATTCTCTCCTGAGAATGAAAATATTCAGCAATGAGAATATTTTTGTTAGAATAGAGATAAATAGTTTCTCAAATTGTTTGGGTGGATTTGATTTATTGGGATTAATGTTTATTTTACACAATCATTTTTATGAAAGTTGCCAATAATTCTGGAAGGCAACAATCAGCTTGCCTAAAGATGTTTTAATTGCTAACTTGCTAGCTTAGCCTGCTTTCCTCACAGAGTGGATGTTATGCTTTGATCAAGTTATTGGTGATGTGCCATGCTGAAACATAGCCCAACAGATTCAGTCTGGAAATGGTCTAAATACCAGCTGTGAAATGATCTGCAATGCACATGTGCCGTGGATTGACTGTAGACGAGGCAATGGACAGAGTTGTAATGTTTAAAAGCTAATAAAAAATGAGACATTTAGCCAGCAGAACAAAACTCCCTGGCTTAATCAGCGATTATTTCAGCACTGATGTAAGAGCGAACAGATCAGTCAAGTGAAGAGCGATCGTTGAATGCCACGACAGACATTTACCTCAGGAAACGATAAAAGAGAAACCAAAGTGAATGATGCTTATGATCCGAGTGATTACTTGTTTTCCATCGTAGATTTATAATCTTTAATAAAGTGCCACTAATGTAATTTTGCCATAAGTAGATTAGGTTAAAAATGTCAGTTTTGTCAGAATAATATTAAATCCAGTTAAGATCATTCCAACTGGGATTTTACAGTGAAGACAACAGATTAATGAAGGACTCAAAAACTTGTTTATTTTGTAAATACAATGCATTTTTATTAATCTATAAAGGTTATTTATTTCTATTTAAGAAATATTTACATATTTTATTTCTTACATATTAAATACAAATTTATATAACTCAATAAATAAACAGTAATTGCTTTTAAACAATCAATGTGTTGATGTTGATATTTCATTTTGACATTTTTTGGGAGTAACCAGACTTCAAAATGCTGTACTTCTAGTTGAGATATGTGTAAACGAGAGATATATTTCAGTTTTGGAATACCTGTAGTATTCATACCTTCATATAGTAGCATGTGTGTGCTTATATATGGTGTGTGCTTATATATATGTTTTTGTTTTTTTTACTTTTACTGAACTTAAATTTTTTACATTAGAATTTAAAACAACAAATAATTTGCAATGTTCTTCCTTTTTTTTTTTTTTGAAACATAGACTATTATTAACCCTTGACTGATTGACGGAGAGACACCAATACACAAACCTTTTTTCTACTATGATCCACACTTTACTACTGATATATGCTGGTTCACTTTTCGCAATTTGGCTCTCTTAACATTCCCTTTCTTCTCTTTATTTCAAACGAGTTACACCTCGATGTTCATTGTAAGGCTACATTTGTGACCATGACGAGAACTTATTATCCAATCTTTGAACAACAGTGTCCCCTGGTGGTGTTTATCATGTTTACTGCACCAGGATGCTGTAGTTGACTATAGATGGATGTATCAATACGTTTCTCTCTCTCTCTCTCTCTCTCTCTCTCTCTCTCTCTCTCTCTCTCTCTCTCTCTCTCTCTCACACACACACACACACACTCACACACACACACACCACTTTATTAGGAACACCTGTACACCTGCAAAATCATGCAGTTATCTAATCAGTCAGTCATGTGGTGTCAGCACAATGCAACAGGTCAAGAGGGTAAATTTTTCATGATAATCTTTGGGTTCGTGTTTGTAATTAACTAATATATATATATATATATATATATATATATATATATATATATATATATATATATATATATATATATATATATATATATATATAATGTTTATACAAAGGTGCATGAAAGTTTGTGAATGCTTAGAATTTTCTATATTTCTGCATAAATAAAGCTTTTCACACTAGTCCTAAAAGTACACAAAGAGAACCCAATCAAACAAATAAGATAAACATATTATACTTAGTTGTTCATTTATTGAGGAAAATTATCCAATATTACATATCTGTGAGTGGCAAAAGATCAAAAGGTTAAACAATTAAAACAATTTTATTTATCACAGCCTTCTTTGCTCATATTTACCAAGGGTGCCAATACTAGTGGAGGGCACGGTATAATGACTATGCGTTCAATTTTAATAGAGAATAAACTATCATCCTTGCAATAACAAGCAAGAGAAACAATCCAGAATGATCATTTTGTTTTTGTTTTGTTTTTTAATTTGAATTTATTCTTGGATTAATATCACTCTACAGCCATAATCTGTTCATTTTTTCTTTTCTGAGTCTGGCTAACTTTCAAACTAAAATGGTCCTGTGGTCCACCACAGTGGACATGCTGTAAAATTCAAAATAAAAATAACATTTTAAAAGTCTAAATTGTAGAATTTTTTTATCTTTTTAAAAAACCCAAAATAGGTAGGAAATCAAACAAAATAAAAAAAAATCGGATGACACTTTTTTCCTGGGGTCTCAGGATATATATATATATATATATATATATATATATATATATATATATATATATATATATATATATATATATATATATATATATGTGTGTGTGTGTGTGTGTGTGTGTGTGTGTGTGTGTGTGTGTGTGTGTGTGTATGTGTATTTGGGTTCTTTATATAGAAAAAAAGACAGGACAATGAGCTATAACAGGAAGGACCTTGTCTCATTATCTAACTGTAAATGGTTAAAAGAACAATAATATGTTCATTAATAAATTATAAAAATGGTATTTGTTGGCAAATTGCTGTGGTGTATGCTGTGGTACAAAACAGTTGAGGTCATGCTCTTATTGGAAAAGAATCAATTTCAGGGTGATGATAACAGCGTGCACTGACATGTTTTAATCCCTATTATACCTTAACTCTCTCTGTGTGTGTAAAGAGTGGAAGCAGGAGAGAACGTGAGAGTGACAGAGAAACAGGGAAAGAACTAATTTAGACCCATGAGGATTTTCCCAACCGGATATGCTATATATGTGTATTCTCCACATTTATTTCATATATATATATAGTATGTTCAGCCATTGAGAATATATTCATACTGAATATATCGTCTAGCCTTCCCCTCTCAGGAAACAATATTTTACTCCACTCTCCACTCTTATACTTTGTATCTCATGCTGTGTATAAGGAAATAAAGTTCGGGTTGAATAGAGGATGCTGGAACACCAGGAAAATTGTTGTTGTGCGTGTCCCATATGGAACAGACTAACCGGGTAGGCAAAATTGATTTCACATCAAAAGCCAATTTCTGAAGCATAAACAGATGTTTACAATCTCACGAAATGCTTAAGTTAAACCTTCTGAAAAGTTGTTGTGGATCTGTAAAGTCTCTTTTCTTCCATTAGCTCCTCATCTACAGACACCAACCTAAGGGTCACATATAGAGGCAGAGAAGGATGGATTATGAAAGCACTCAGATTTGTGCCAAGTTTATGGTATATGCTGCAGACCCAGTAGAAACTTCTAGTACTCTGAAAACCCCCAGTATCACCAACAATCTTGGACCAGAATCCAGAGAAAAAAATGGAAGAAGGACTTGGAGTTGACAGTTTCAGCATCTTCACACATACCCAGCTTTGAAACCTTACCCTCTGTCTCAACCTTCTCGCCTTCAAGCTCCTCTGCTCCTCTAACTACACAACAGTGGAACCAGCATTCAACACACAAGGCCAATCTCTGAATCTCAGTGTAGCACTGCCTCAAGCAGTATAGCAACAATGCTCAATAAATCTAAACTACACCACCTGGGGAGTCTCACCCCAGGAAATAATGTTTCCTGAATTTCCTCAGCAATTTCAGCTTGTATAACCGTTGTCTGGCTTTGTTCACCTTTATTCACAAAGGAAACAAACAAAAACATTAAATGCTTCCAAGAAGCTCCACAAAACAATAATAACATAAACAAAGAACAAAGCTACAGTGCTAATAGGCAAAACAGCTGTGGCTCTGCAGGAACGCTCAGTGAGTTTTCAATATCTCTAACGTAAATGCCAACGTAATGCTTCGATCCGAACATCTCATACCAGGACCTTCAGATGCAAATATATGCTGCAGAACATCCATAACTATGGCATACACCTTAACAGAGGGAACGGCAACCTGATACACACAGCATGAAGGATAAGGTAAAAAGGCAGCTAACTGCATAGACTGTCAGAAACACTAAGGCCTGGTACACAGGCAGCATATAAGCTCTGCAGGTTACATTCAGAATAACTTTAGTAGAGCTAAAGTGACTGGGTGAGGATTTGAGAAGATGCAACAACAGGAGGACAGAAGCCCAGGAAATCGATCCCTCCACAGCCAGGCTTAGACATGCACTTCCATTTCTATTACATTCTCAGTCACAGTTCTTGATGCAATTTGAATTTAATTTTTAGTTAATTTAACACACCTGATTTGATTATTCATAATGTGAGAATTGTATATTGTGTATATGGTTATGGTTGCAATAACATTCTAAATAGAAAATGTATTTCCTGTGCATTGTACAGGTAGATGATGCTAATGGAAACTCAGACAATGACAGTGACAATGATTACACCAAATTCTAACCAAAAGCTGTTGTTATGCTAATGATAATGATCACGATGATGATGATGACAATTATTCTCATTTCATCTACATCAGAAAACAGAATAGGCTGAGAGAGCAGCAGATTTAAATCAATAATGAATCTTTATTGGTCACATATACATTACTGCACAGTGAAATTCTTTTTTCTTCACATATTCAAGCATGTTAGGAGGTTGGGGTCAGAGTGCAGGGTCAGCCATGATACAGCACCCCTGGAGCAGAGAGGGTTAAGGGCATTGCTCAAGAGCCCAACAGTGGCAGTCTGGCCATGCTGGGGCTTGAACCCCCCACCTTCCAAATAAGACTCACAAATAATCCTGTTTTTGTAAGTTGGACAATGCCATGGGGCAGCAGAAGTATAGGGGTTCTGAACTGGAAACTTTTCTATGGAGCCTACATTGGCAGTGAGACACGAAACATGGAATTCAAGAGAGGTGGAGGTGAGGGGAACTTTAGTTCATTTTGGCTCATTAAGAGACTTTTCATTTGTCAATCATTTTTACCTTTCTTCTTAATTAAGCAATCCATCCAGTTCACAATGGCCCATTTTCAGTTTACATTAATCACAGTAATACAACTGCAGTATTACAAAATCACACTCATTTAACAGAACATTGAAAGTTTCAGACAAGTTCTCCTCCTAATGACCTCCATTTCCAACACCTGAGCACACATACACATGCCTCCAGTAGGATCCTTAGGCATAGGATTTTATATCTATTATCATAAACAAGATTACTGACACATGAGGTTTCTGAGCCACTGTATGTAAACTGTGTAATAGTAATTCACAGTCAAAGTTGTCAGGTCTGATTTGGCTGCAGTTTTGTATACATACATCCAGAGTCAGGGGGTCCAGGTTCTGTTTTTGATTTTAATTTAGTTACAGCAATGAAAATCCCAAACTGCCATTCTCCAAGTTATTATATTTATTATTGAGTTCTTACCCTGTTTGACTGGTGCCTTGGATTTACTACAAACCTTAATAAGTCAAAAAAAAAAAAGTAGGTCTGTAATCCAACTTGAATGTAAAATCTCAAATCTAATAATAATTTTAATAAAAAATATGTCCCTCGGGAGAAAGGTTCAGGAATAAAAAATAAATATCCATGGCTCTAATAAATAGCCAAAATAACATTCATAAAATAAATCCGTAAAGAGAATTAAGTTAACAGTTAAAGGGGTTCCCAGCTGCAATAATTTTAAGAACCCATGAATGATGACAGGCAATAATGCAGTACATACTGGCACAGTATGCGATTTCGGACGCAGCCTTTGTATTTTTGTACTTTATTCTCAAAATTGAGAGCAAAAAACACACATATCAGAAGAAGCAGACATCATCAGCCTTAATGCTGCATCAAGCACTGCAGAGATGAGTCAAGTCACCCTGCAGTACTGTTTGAAGAGTTCACTGTGAGATTACAGCGTAGGTAGTTCATGTTATGCAAGGTTCTTCTGAAGAACCTCTGAAGCTAGCAATAGCATCTACCAGACCCAGATAGCATCCGAATGTGGTCCACTCCAGGCAGTGATGTGGCACTTCTGGCCTTCTTTTGGCCCTGTCAAAATGGATGTGAGCCTGAAGTGACCCACATGTAAAATAGCAAATATGGCCCAAATATCCAAAATCAAAAGTATGCCTTTTTAGGCAAGGATGCGGTGCTCATGGCAATGTGTAATCTGGATGTAATCTAAAGTGGCCTACTGTGGTAAATAGTGAATATGGCCCAAATATCACAAAACAAATATGGGCCACCTTTGGCAAAAATGTGGCACATGCGGCATGGCTATGGCTTGCTTATGGCCCAAATCTGGTAAAAAGGAGCGTACCACCCAAGTGCCATCATTCCACGCGGTATGTAGGCCGGATGTGTGGGACTGGATGCGTGAGCTGGAAGTGTCAGGTGTGGGATGGATCTGGGCTACAGTAATTTTTCTATCTGGGGAGAGGGCAAATCTTTCACTCAGTGGTGCAAGGCTATCATACTGTCAGTAGGACACACATTGCTAAGTAGAGTACAGCACTAGAAAGTTTCGTCTAGAAAGAATGAGGAAGCAGAATAAATATGAGAGTTTTTTCAAGACAGGAATATATCCTTATCTCTTTTAGGTGAGTACATTCATTCTAGGTTCCAGTTGCATTACCTTCGTAGACATTCCTGTGCCTTCCTGAATAGCAGCAGTGGAACTCTGCTCATAGGAGTGGCTGATAATGGCATTGTACAAGGCATAAGCTGCAATCCTAGGCAGGAGGACCAACTTCGACTGCTTATTGGCTCCAGCTTGAAGTTATTCCATCCTCAATTTCTTCCTCATAGCTACAGCTTGACATTTGTGCCAATGGTGAAACCAGGTCCTAAATGGAACAATTTGAAGGTGCTGTGTCTCACACTGTGATCCCCCTCTAGCCTGTCTTTGCCTGTCCTGTACCAAACTGACCAAGGAAAAGTCTTTCTTAGGAGGGACGGAACTGTGGAGGGCCCAGTTAGTGCCAGTGTTATACAAGAATGGGTGAGACAGATGGGCACAGCCAGGGCTGGACTTACCTACTTACCTTGGCTGGGTTCCAGCCCAGTAGGGGGCCCTGCCACTTTACGCTTGTTTGATTTGTTCAGTTATATGCTGGTCATTTTATTTTTCATTTAAAGTTTGTTGATTGGGCTAGCATGGTTGGTCTAGCCCTGTCTTGTGTAAGGAATGATGGCATTTGATTAAATAAATTATACGCCAGTCATCTTGATGTATGCTGATTGGTTATTAGTACTTACAACGATGCACAGCTGTTGAAACCTGTCTGTATTAGTCACTGTTATAATGGCGGACAAGTGGTATCGAAATGGTGCGCTTAAAAGAAAGTGAAAAAATGAGAGACAACAATGTGAAAAGGAAGCACTGTAAAATGAAACGGATCACTGGATTTTTCACACCTGTGACATGACACCCTGGTGTGCAAGCAGAAAACAACCTGCTGGAGGAAACCGCTGGAGCTGATCTGACTTCAGGAGCAGGGCAGTCCATTAATGGATCATCATCTCTTCAGTCAGAAGCCATTAACTCGTTGGAGTAAATGGCAACTTTTTCAGCGACTGAACCAGATAGGCCTACAACTCCTACAGATTCTTTAGCAACTAACCCAGCTCGCTGGGGTAAAACTGATGAGAGTGTGAGAGCTTCAGAAGAGAACATCAGAAGAGATTTTTTCCCAAAAGTCATTTCAAATGCAAGCATTTGTATGGTGAGTATTTGCCCAGAAAATGGTTGCTATACTCACCTTCCACCGGTTGTGTATTTTGTTTTGCATGCTGCCTTTTTTGGCGAGAGTGATGGTCAATCGCTTTTTGTGTCTGGCTATAATGACTGGAAACATGCTACCAGGCTGAACACAAGAATAGTAATAATTATCAAAAGGCTATGTTTAATTACATCAACAGAGCAGCAGTTGATGGAGTCTTATAGAGTCTCAACTTTAAAAAAAAAACAGCTTGAGTCGCAATGCAATTATCGGAATGAAGTTTTGCGGAGTGGTTGCTGTTGTAAAATGATTGCAATGCACAAAAGTCATGATCACTTTCAACTTTTATTTATTTATTTATTTATTTATTTATTGTAAAAGGTTTTCAAGGATTATTCAGTTGTCATATACATAAATGATTCAGTTTTTGACTGGGCTTATGTATGATGCATGTTGTTCTATTTAAAGTCACTTGTAGAGTAGGTAGGGTCTGAAAATGACTCAAGCCCAGGGGCTCCCATCTCCCTAAGTCCAGCAATAGGCACAGCACTGTCCATGTTGTTTCTCTGTACTCTAGCGCAAAGGGTTTGAAATGAAACAATGGCTGGGAGGTTGACATGCAGTATGACATCAATAATGGGTGCACCATATATGAATAACAGGACTAATTATACACAATCTGAGCTAAGAATGCGTACTTAGACAAATGAACATAACTAACTGCAATGGTATGCTTGATGAACATTCTTTTTTTTCTCCACATGTTCCTTCTTACATTGGTTTGTAACTAATATTACAGCTACTAATATTTGCTTTCATGTTAAGGGTTCTAAATCCTGCCAACAAAAACATAATTTTCCAGCTGTATGGAACTGAATAAAGAGATGTAACACAATGGCTGTATCTGAATCTACATATACAGTGCCCTCCAGTAATATTGGCACATTTGAGCAAAGAAGGCTGTGAACATGTACCTGTGTTGTGTTTGAAATTGTTTGATATCCATGAGAGTATTCTTTTAAATGGTCAAATCTAATTGCTGCCATATGGCAATGATATGCAATAATGGAACTGTGGTATGTGCATTCATGAATTGAAACAGGCCTACATAGCAAAATTCTCTAATAGTAGGATGTAAGTAAGATGTAGCATACTTTTACATGCTTACTAGGTGGCAAAGAAAACTCTGCAACTTATACAGTAGTCTGGAAAATGCAGTAATTGGAATTGTAATGTCATACATTTTGTGTTATTTTTGACTATATGGTAGTTTCCGCCATTGCACATTGTTACTACAATGTTGCACAAGGTACCAGCTACCCCACCACTTAATTTTTTTTCACAATTTTAAAAAAATATTTTTTTAAATTACTTAAACCAATTCAAGTAATAAAAATCAATCATATTTTTTTTTATGTAAATGTAATAATTCATGCAAAGGAGGGCTTGTCATTTTATAATATATATATATATACGTATATATATATATATATATATATATATATATATATAAGTATATATATATATATATATATATATATATATATATATATATATATATATATATATAAAATATCAGCCTTTCTTTACATTTTATTATTATTATTATTATTATTATTATTATTATTATTATTTTACTAATGACTAATTAGGTTTTTTTTAAACATCATATTACACTGACACAACAACAACGCCTGACCATTTACAATGATTGTTTTTTTGTACTGTTCTTTAATCTGTGTATTTTGTTCTAAAGCCATCATAAAAGTTTGACCCAGGCTGGATCAGGTGATTCATGAGTAATAAACAAAAACTATGCACTGGAGTTTTAATTATTCTATATAGCATTAATTAGTCTATTACCTTAGTTAGCTAGCAAACTGGTTTATATGGGTTTACCTGTACTGTCCTGTACTGACCATCTTTATTTTATGCGCTTGATTTTTCAAATAAAAAATAAATCTAAACTGATTAATGACAAATATCAAAACAGAGGCTATATTGCTATAAGCCAATCTCATCACAGGATTCGGCTGTAAACAGTCCACCAACCTGCTGAACCTGGGTATTGTAGCCTAATGTACTGTTTGATTTGTTGATTTCTGAAGAGAACTGTAAGCCTGCATGCAAATGTCTGGTTGCCATTTGATCAGATTTTGAGTGAATGATATTGTCAGGCGAGAGTTGACCACAGCAGCTGTGCACATATGAGAATCTATCTGAGATTGTCTATTCTGTTGCTAGAGAGAATACATCAGTAATATATCCATTTTCATTCAGGCAGCAAAATAAACAACATATCTGTAGGTCAGCTTGAGAAATGAATTGTATTCAGCTCTAGAAATGAAATTTAACGTATCCCTGTTTAGTAAGGCTAGGGCTACTTTCATAAATACAAATTATTCTGTAAAGATGTCAGTTCATTTGTTAACATCAAACAATAATAATAATAATAATAATAATAATAATAATAATAATAATAATAATAATAATATACATAGTAGCAGGAATGGTAGGAGTAGTAGTATTAACACCACTTTTAATACATAAATTAGGCCTACTTAATATATAAATTATAGAAACTACACTCTGTTAGGACCACCTTTATTAGGAACACCTGTATACATAAATATTTTTCCAATCTTCAGCTATCCACTTTTGGTGAGCCTATCCCCACTATAGCATTAACTTTCTGTTTTTGGCTGATAGTAATGGAACCTGATGTAGTCTTGTAGCCCCTCTTCCTCACGTTTCAATATGTTGTGTTTTCGGAGATGCTTTTCTACTCACCACAGATGTAAAACATAGTTATTTCCCTTACTGTAGGCTTCATAATTGAAGTGTAGTCTGGCCGTTCTCCTCTGACCGCTCTCATCAACAATATATACACACACACACACACACACACACACACACACACACACACACACATATATATATATATATATATATATATATATATATATATATATATATATATATATATATATATATATATATATAACCTTTATAAAGGTCTAGAAACTGTTGTACATGAAAATGACAGGAAATCATTTTCTGAAATCGTTTCTGAAATACTCAGCCCAGCCCATCTGGCTCCAACAACCACACCACGATTAAAGTCACTGAGATTACACTTTTTCCTCAGTTCTGCTGTTTGATGTGAGCATTAAATGAAACTCTTGACCTGTAACTGCATGAATAAGCAAGGGTATGTTACATTAAAGTGGCCAGTGAGTGAGTGACAATAATGTTGACAGAGAAAGACTTAGTTACCATCAGGGGGCAGTAAAGCACCGTGTTGAATTTCCCCTTCTCGTGTGTGAGCTAGAGAGTCTGTTTGTGGGTGGAGACAGTATTCACTCAGTCATTAGTCACAGTGTGTGTGCACATGTTTCTATGTGTGTGTTACTTTGGATGTGTTCATGTATGTCGGTTGCTTACATCATATCCAGGTGTCTTAACACGTTGCTGGGAATCCAACTGCTGTTTTCTTGCGCCAACGCATGTGTGTATTCGTGTGTGTGTGTGTGTTCCTACTCAACTTTACAGCTTGAAAGACACATTGCTCATGTCTGTCTAGTGTGATGTCTGTCTAGTGTGAAGTCACCTGCTATTATATTTACTGTATTACAGATGTGATGATGTACCATCAAGGAACTCTAAAATGACTCATTATTTTCAGGTACAACCAATTCATGAGTAAAAGTTTTTTTTTTTTTTTTTTTTTTTTTTTTTAAGCCTACTACACCAAGTATTGTTTGGTGAAATTCGGAAAGCTATTTCTACAATGTTTGGTAAAGTACTGAAGGTTAAGAGTGATCTTTACCCTATTTAACAATTTTCCTATCGAAATAATTCAATGTGACCTAAAGTCGTCTCTATTTAAAGAGAAGTAGTAAGCAAATACTATTACATACACAGGCAAAAAAACCCCATGGAAACGGATTTGTACATTTGTCTAGCAAGAAAAACTTCCTCCTCCTTCTTCCATAATCTGTATTATTAGGTCAGTATTTATGTTTATTGAAGCTAAGAGACCATTTCATTGACTTTATATGCATTCACTCAGGTTAAGAGTGCCTAAACATATTTCACATAGATGAATGAATGGCATTCTACTCCAAATCACCAAGTGTTCAATTACTTGATTAGCTTGATTAGCTTGATTATATACATATATACATATTCACACACACACACACACACACACACACACACACACACACACACACACACACACACACACACACACACACACACACATATATATATATATATAAGGCAATTTTTGATTGCTTGTGATTTGTACATGAGTTGTCCTTATTTTTAGCAGTGATGTGCCTCTGCTATTTTTAACCCTTTGTTGTTACATCTCCTTTTCCTTTTCTCAAGCTATTTATCTATCTGAACAACTGATTGGACACATAAAAATGGTGCACACATATCAGCTTCATACCAGTGTGTGTATGTGTGTGCTTACTATGTAACTTGTGAGCCAGCATATAAAATATGCTATATTGTGGTGTTTGGACAAGCATGGATGTGTGCGTGCGGAGTGTTTCAGTAAGAGTGAAAGAGGAATTCGTACACCTAGAATAACACTCTTATACTGCATTTCATGTGTTTTTGATGTCCCAGTGGGTTTTTTTCCCTGTGTACACACACTCGACCACAATGCCGCAAGTTTGCATTGAGTGTTTGCACAATAAAATAACATCTTGAAATTCACAGAATGGCGTGCTTGAGAGCACTATTATTAGTATCAAATGGTAGAGAATGTCTCACAATCTGTTTTTCCATGGATAGGAGACATGTCTCAACTGCTTTATTTATGACTCTCTAAGTAAAGCAGCTGCATTCTCTGGGTATTACATTGAATAAGGACCTGAATCAGCATGAGTACTACTAGCACTGTCATTGGCTTGCTCCATGAGTCATTGCTTCACTAGATGTGAGGAGTGTAATACCTGTGGATTGGTGCACCCTGGACTTGTGTATGTAATGTCTGGTGGTGTTTTTTTTCCATAGCGGTGGTTATAATACCAGACATCCATGCATGTATGTGTAGTCGTTACAGACTTCCTGTTTACCCATTAGTGAATTGAGATGTACTTGACAGGCTGCAGTGGATGACTCATTGTGGCAGTTGTGCCTTCTGCCACATCACGAACCTTCAGTATCTACTTGCCTTTGGTGGTATTTCAGGCCTGTTCTTGCAGCAGGGACTTCACCAGAGCTGTGGCGTCTCAACTATTCAGAATCTAAGATCCTTCCTACCTGTGGTGCACATACCCGTTTCAATACAGTTCAGTTGACTAGGTTAGGTATATTGCATAACCACCATTTTGTCTCTGACTGTTTTTCTTCACAGCAATGTCTGAAAACATCATAGACCCAGATATTCAGTAGGTGGCAACTTCTATTGCTTAATCAGGCACATGGCTGAAACAGACTAATCTTTGATGTTATTCTTTATGGAAAGCTTTCAGATTATTTCTCAAATTTGACTGCAATATTTTATTACTTATAATACTACATAATGTATATCTAAAAGTAAAACCAAGTCCTGGGAATAATTGCACAGTATGCCAGTATTTAATGTAGAGGAAGGATCAAGGGTGCTGGTATAGATGAGTTAGGAGGGTTAAACCTCCGTCCATCCATCCATTCATCCATGCATTTTCGTCGCTTATCCTACATAGGGTTGCAGGGAGCCTGGAGCGTATCCCAGGGGACTCGGGGCATGAGGCAGGGGACACCCTAGACAGGGTACCAACCCAACGCAGGGCACAATCACACACACATTAACACACCATGAATGGGTTGTCTACATACAACTAGAAATGCCAATCAGGCTAAACCTCCTATCATTCAAATATAGAAAGACATCAAAGGCTTGATTTTTGCTATCCACATCAGATTTTTTTCTATTAACAAACATTAGATTTTTGTCGAACCAAACACAACAGCACCACCACTTGTTGTAAGATAAATATACAGAATGCCATGAAGAATTGAGGCTGGGGATTATTTCTTTCTAGCATTGACTGTAGAGTTATGCAGCCTATCAGTGACAGCCGTGTCAGGTGTCACACCTTAGATTTCATGTGCATTTCGGCTGATATTTTTCAGTCCGCTTTGCTGATACGTCATAAAATACTAGCTATAATAATGAACATGAACAAATTGGATTATGAAATCTATCGTATTTTTCCATAAAATACCTTTTTGTTGAAGAAGAAACTAAAAATAAGTAGACTAAGCACACATTATCTGTTCAAAGTACAAATTATACAAAAGAATGGATGACAGCTATAAGCTTAGTGTTTTTTTAATGAAAGGATTTAATTGTGTATATAGTAGTTTGCCCCACATTATTCTTATTGTGATATTGATGAGATGTAATGATATAATGCATTGCTCATGCTTAATAGTTTCATTGTCAAGCTATTGATAGTTTTTAGATTTTAGCCCACACAACTAGTTGTCGTTTCATAAGCTTTTATGACAATTCTGTGAATTTAAAAAGCCATAAAGATCAATCTCCTTGATAAGATCAAAATATATGTTTCAACTTAAAAATTATATATACATATTATATATATACATATATACATTTTTATACATTTACAGTATCTCACAAAAGTGAGTACACCCCTCACATTTTTGTAAATATGTGATTATACCTCTTCATGTGACAACACTGAAGAAATGACACTTTGATATAATGTAAAGTAGTGAGTGTACAGCTTGTGTAACAGTGTAAATTTGCTGTCCCCTCAAAATAACTCAACACACAGCCATTAATGTCTAAACTGCTGGCAACAAAAGTAAGTACACCCCTAAGCACCCCTAAGTATTTTGTGAGATACTGTATATACAAAACTTCTCATACAATATTCAGTACACAGTGGCCTGTAAATAATGCTTAAAAATGAGATAGAAGGTCTGATAGAACCATATATTGTTAGACCCACATATTGTTAAGCGTTATGTCTCATTGCCTGAACCAAGCCATTACATTCTACTTAATTGTTTCTTGTATTTTGTTTTTTGGACAACTTTTTTTGGACAAAATTGTTTGCACTAGGTTTTTGATAGATTCTAGCTCATAAACTAGCTCTTGAACAAAAAAAAAACATCTCCTGTATTCTTCCTCCCAACATACCATCTCCTATACACCAATCAGCCATAACATTAAAACATGACACTGACATGTGACATGAATAACATTGATTATCTCAGTGCAATGGCACCTGTCAAGGGGTGGGATATATTAAGCAGCAAATGTACATTCAGTTCTTGAAGTTGATGTGTTGGAAGCAGGAAAACTGGGAAAGTGTAAAGATCTGAGCGACTTTGACAAGGGCCAAATTGTGATTGCTAGACGACTGGATCAGAGCATCTCCAAAATGGCAGGTCGTGTGGGGTGTTCCGGGTGGTTAGTACCTAAGGAAAGTGGTCCAAGAAAGGACAACCGGTGAACCAACGACAGGATAATGGGTGCCGAAGGCTTATTTCGTGCGCGTGGGGAGCGAAGGCTAACCTGTCTGGTCCAATCCCACAGAAGAGCTACTGTAGCGCAAATTGCTGAAAAAGTTAATGCTGGCTATGATAGAAAGTATCAGAACACACAGTGCATCGCAGATTGCTGTGTACTATATGGGGCTGAGCAGCTGCAGACCGGTCAGTGTGCCCATGCTGTCCACCACTGAAAATGCCTACAAAGTGCATCAGAACTGGACCATGGAGCAATGGAAGAAGGTGGCCAAGTCTGATGATTCACATTTTCTTTTACATCATGTGGACGGTCAGATGCGTGTGTGTCGCTTACCTGGGGAAGAGATGGTTCCAGGATGCAATATAGGAAGAAGGCAAGCCGGCAGGGGCAGTGTGATGCTCTGGACAATGTTCTGCTGGGAAACCTTTGGTCCTGGCATTCATGTGGATGTTACTTTGACACGTACCACCTACCTAAACATTGTTGCAGACCAAGTACACCTCTTCATGGCAACTGTATTCCCAAATAGGAGTGGCCTCTTTCAGCCGGACAATATGTCCTCCTACATTGCAAAAATGTTCAGGAATGGTTTGAGGATCATGACAGTTTAAGGTGTTGACTTGGCCTCCAGATTCCCCAGATCTCAATCCAATCCAGCATCTGTGGGATGTGCTGGACAAATAAGTCCATGGAGGCTCCACCTCACAACTTACAGGACTTGAGGGATCTGCTCTTAACGTGTTGGTGCCAGATACCACAGCACACCTTCAGATGTCTTGTGGAATCCATGCCTTGACGGGTCAGAGCTGTTTTGATGGATAAAGTAGGACCTACACAATATTAGGCAGGTGCTTTTAATGTTATGGCTGATCGGTGTATTTTTTTTAGGATGCATTTTTTTGTTTTCACTAGCTACTGCATGAAACTAGCTAGTTAAATGAGATTTGCACAATACTGCAGTACAACAATCAATGTAAAAGTCACTCAGCTCAGATTTTGGCCTGTCAGGCGTCACGTGTTTTCAAACAGCCATTCATGTTATGCCACAGGGCAGTTGAACACACTCTGAGAAAAGCGCTTACTGCCCTTTAAACAGACACATAAGCTCACAGATGGCCACGATTGGCTAGTGTTGCTCTGATTGACAGGGAAAAGAGTAACACCATCCCTCCTGAGAGCATGACCAGTTTTGCTCTTTTGGACTACCACAGATGGCTGTGTCAGGACATGGCCCCTTATAACAACTGTATTTTTGTGTTCAATCCCTTTTCAAAAACACCTTATTGTGGTCAATTGAAGCTGTATAACATTACTTTTTCTGCCATTGGTAAAAGTTGAACATAAATATTTTCTGTTGCAGTTTGATTTTCATATACTTATGTCACCAGAATTAAGGTACGCATTCAGAAACATCTCTAAAACAGAAATTTTTCTGAAGTAACATTCCCATCTATTTGGGAAAAAAAAATATCTCTACTTCTGTGGGTGCAAAATGGTCAGGTATGTGCTGTACTTGATAGCTTTTGGCTCTCTGGTATAAAATGAACGTTTCTCTCAGTCCAAAGCCAATGATCAACCTTCTCTGAATTCACGAAGGAAATAACAAATCAAAGTTAATGTGAAAATCTTTAAAAGAAATTTATCACATATATTTATTTTTCTTAGTATTCTCAACTCATTGAATAGAGTATTGAGGCTAAAATGTATGAATAATTGTTCAATAAGCATCTGCAGGCAATCTACGTCAAGTGGAATCAATTGAGTGCAGGATACATGTACTGTAATGACACACCGCATTACGTACACAGATCATACACACACACACATCCACTCACAGTCACACGTTCCCATTTTAGCCCTACAGCTCCTGACTGACTAACCCCCCTCTGACTAAGCATGCATTTTAATCACACAGTTATTTTGTTTCAGGGGAAGTGTTTCACAGACAATGTACAACAATTTAAAAAATGACTCACAGCATCGCAAATTGTTTCTGTGCAAATGAATTCTGATAAGTCTTAATCGGGCTCAATAGCCAAAGCAGTCAGTTGTGCATTGATGCTCATTTTATACTTGTAATGCTTTGCTTTGGCCTGTCACTAATATCTCTTCTACAAAATTGTCTTATTTATCTTATGTACAGTCTGTATACTTTCTATAGAATAGTAAAAAGTACTCATCAGACAGTCATCATCATGTATAGAGTAAATAGCTGGGAAGGTATAGATGTCTTTTAGTTTATTTTGTGTTCACATGGAAAGGCCAGTCAAACCTTCTATATTTAGGTTGGTTTCAATTCAAAAGCAATTAAACAAGCCATACACGACAGTGGCAAGGAAAAACTTCCTGACTCTATGAATCCTTGAGAGGAACCAGACTGAAAAATGAACCTCCTCTGGGTGACACCAGATATTGGGATTATTAATCATTACTGTTCCACAATTACTGTATATTGTATAACGTCAAACAGTACTAAATGTTTTAGAAGGATGCTCTGCATCATACGAGTGATTGGGTTTACAGCAGCAGTTCTTGGGTACAAGTCTACAGTATCTAGAGGTGAGTATTGGGAAGTGATAGCTCAATGGTTAAGATGTTGAACTCCTGATCAAAAGATTGTGAGTTCAAATTCCAGCCGAGCCAAGCTGTCTTGAGCAAGACCCTCAACTGCTCAGTTGTAAAATAAGATAAATGTAAGCTGCTCTGGTTAAGGGCATCGGCTGAACTCTTTAAATGTAAATGTATCCACATGAGATTATGCAAGGGTGCAAACTGCTTTTGGGAAATGCAATATTTACAGGTTCAATATGAGACCATCCACAGCAACCTGCAGGTGAGTTATAAGTACAGAAAGCTCCAAGCAAAAGAACTATCATCATGAATCAAGCAGGTGAGAGGAGCAGTATATACACATCAGGATCAGGCACTGACCACATTTTACTCTACATTTTTTTAAACAAATTGGTCTAATGTTCATGTATGTTTTCCTCTTCATATGATTACTCTTATGATTCATATATAATCTTGGATATGTTACTAAAAAAAAAAGTAATCTACTACAGATTACAAATTACTACTTTGCAATTGCAAAATTGGAATTTGATTATATTGCTGATTACTGCATGTAAAAAGTAATGTGTACTAATTACTTTACTTTAAAGTTACTTTCAAAGCCTATCAAACCTACAAAAATATGCTACAAAAAAGTTGGATTTATCATAAAACTTGCCTCAGGTGTTGTTACTGTTTGTAGGACTACCAGACCGATAAAATATACAACTTTTCTAACTAGGCTAGTTTGGTGTCGCTGGCCAAGGGGAGGCACAGCTAAGCTATCAGTGAATGGGTTTAACTGCTACAGTGGCATGCAAAGGACATTATCTGTCCTTGTGCTCTGCTCATATCATGTTCACGCAAACTGGAACTCATACAGACATTTACACACCTTGTGTTCCTGCTCAGCATCGGAGGATGTTACTGTTTCTGTTTCAACACCTTTACTGGTTTAAAAAATGAAATAATTTTTTCCTCACACGGACTGTGTAAGCTAGCGTTTGGCAGAACTGAGAGCTGTCAGCCAATAAGACATGAGTATTTCCATGTATTTTCTTGTAAACCCTGTCTGTTTGGTGTCTGCCATCTTCTTTTACTGACGTCCAGTTAAATAATGACAAACTACACCAAGTGGAGAATTATTCGGGGCTAAAGAAAAAACTCTTTGGGGCTATAGCCACCAATGCCCAGGCCAGGTTAGACCCCTGGCAGCCACGCAAAACGTGATTTATTTTAAAAATGCATTTTACTTAATATTGCTTTCTTAACAATAAATTAATAACAATTTTATTGACATCAGTAACTGTAATCAAATGAAAAATTTAAAATACAATGCGTAACATTACTGCGTTATCAGAAAAAGTAATTTGAATACAGTTAACACAAAGTAAGCTTTTTGACATAGAGAGGCCTTATTTCTGGCCCCTGTCTACAAAATGCTTAGCAAACAAATGTTTAGACAAATCACAGAGACAGCATATGACATTTTAAAATTCCTGAAAGAACATTCAAAAGATAAAGTTATTTATGGTCGGTGTTATTCCCATTGTCTTAACTTGTGTCACACAGATTTGTCTGTTGTAATGTGCGCTCATTTGTTCTGCCGTCCAGGCTTTCTCATGCATGGAGCTTAGGGCTTGTGTTTTCTTTGATGGCGACAGCTTTAACTTCATTCCAGAGTCTCATGGGAACAGGAGCGACCAGAGCGGAGGGGGAAGGGTGTCTTCATGAGAGAGAGAGAGAGAGAGAGAGAGAGAGAGAGAGAGAGAGAGAGAGAGAGAGAGAGAGAGAGAGTCATTCCTTTGGGATGCAGATTGTTGTTGGAGCCTGAGACTGCTGGGGGAAGGGAAAATGTGTGTTTGTGTGTGTGTGTGTGTGTGTGTATGTATGTGTGCGCATGAAAACGCAAACGGGTGCTGACGCATGCCTGACCCATTGTGGTGCTGTGACGTGTAGATAGCCATGCAAATCATGGAAGCACTGAAGAGATGGCTGAAGTCCAGCCTTGGTGCCTAGTGAAGCGTAGCCTCTTCGGCCTACAAAACACAAGCGAGGGGGAGGAGTGATGTTCAGCTGTGCTCTAGATATAATGCTAAAAAAAACAACAACAACAAAGTAGCACTCTGTAAAATGCAGCAACACTGCAGGAAATACTTTTAAAGACAATATCCAAGAAACACATTTGGATCTGAATCACTTACTTGATCAGATATTCCTGTATATATCTTCTAGAAAGGACAGGTGTATAATGACGCACGTACGTATGTGTACTGATATGATACAGTGACTTTTATGTCATTTCCTGGATATAGTACAAAAGAAGCAATATGCATAACTGTGTTGTGGGAAAGCTTTAAGCAGTGTCCCTAGGATTGACCCCATGTCATATTTTAATTGACTTAGGTTCTTTCCTGTTGAAGGGGAAAACACTTGCTGCTTGTTATTTTCATTGTTTTTGCATGTCAGGGTGTGCCCTTTCTGATGGTTTTAGTCAAGTTGTATTCAGTATTTACATAAAGTTCACTGAGACAACAGGGCAAAGCAATACACACTTTGTTTTAAGAACAAAACAGAGTTTATGTGTGAATCATTATCATCAATTATTTTGTCTTCTGGGAAACATGTAAAAATCTTAAGTAGCGTCTGAAGGATAGAACTAAAGGAAAAAATAAGATCTTTACGCAAAATAATAACAATTAACATCAATCATCCTGTTCAAATGTTTACACCCCCATCGCTCTTAATGGATCTTGTTGCTTTATTGAGTATCAGTGAATGTTTGCACCTTTTATAATAGTTGTGTACGAGTCCCTCAGTGAAAAGATAGATCCCAACATCATATACATAGCCACTGTTGGAAAGGGGTTAAATATGCAGAAGATGCTGGAAAAGTAAATAATATGCAGGACCTGGAGGCTTGCTCAGGACAAACAAGGGACTCAAGAACAACTATCACAAAACATATAAGGTAACAACACACAGTATTGAGAATCAAGCGTATGTAAAATTTTGAACTGGTTCATTTGTGTAAATTCAGTTAAAAAACAAATGTTAATATAGTGGAGTAGCAGGTAGCTATGCCGCCTCACAGAATCATAATATAGCATAAATGCATTTGTATCTACTATGCATCTACTATAAACTACTACCAAGGGCTGAGCAATATGATAAGTATCACAATATAATCCACCCATCCATTCATTTTCTATACCACTTATCCTACTGGGTCACAGGGAACCTGGAGCACAAGGTGGGGTACACCCTGGGCAGGGTGCCAATCCATTGCAGGGCACAATCACACACACTACGGACATGCCAATCAGCCTATGATGCATGTCTTTGGACTGGGGAAGGAAACCAAAGTACCCGGAGGAAACCCCCGCAGCAGAGGGTGAACATGCACACCACAGCGGGAATCGAACCCACAATCTTGGATGTGTGATGCAAACATGCTAACCACTAAGGCACAAGATAACAATATCACTTATATCATTATACCCATTTTAATAGGAATACCTGCTAATTATCCAGTCCTCCAATCATTTGGCAGCAGCACAATGCAAATATAATGCAGATACATGATACTATCTTAATGTTCACATCAAACATTAGAATGCCTGTGTGATCTCAGTGACTTTAACCATCGTATGGTGGTTGTGGTCAAACAAGTTGGTTTGAATATTTCAGAAACTGCTGATCTCCTAGGATTTTCACACACAACAATCTCTAGAATTCAGACAGAATGGTGTGAAAAATAAAAAAAACAGAGTGGAAAGGTCTTGTTGATGAGAGAGATCAGACTGGGTCGAGCTGACAGGAAGGCAACGGTAACTCAAATAACCACTCTTTACAACCAGGGTGGGAAGAAAAGCATCTCAGAATGCACAGCATGTCGTACCTTGAGGTGGGTTACAACAGTAGAAGACCACATCAGGTTCTGATCTGAGGCTACAGTGGGCATAGGATCACACACAACAAAACCTGGACAGTTGAAAACTGTGAAAAGACCAGGTGATGTGTTTTCGCTCTCTAAATTTTGAGTCACACTTTAGGCTTCAGCAAATACACCAAACTGTTTTTCAGGAAAACTTGCACCACTTTAGGAAATGTTGTTATGTTTTATAATAAAACTATAGTGTAGACGTAGCATGTTTTAAGCTCAAATCATCACATTGCATTTGTTGTTATGTATACATTTTGCTTCATGAAGCATGTCAATAATACTGGAGTTACTGGTATGATGGCTCTTCATTATCCTAGCATGACTGGCAGGAATGGGAAATGGAAGGAGTTAAAGACACTGCCCTCATAAACCAAGTTCTGTAAGTAATGGCACCCCATAGCGAGATTCACACTCTACATGTTCACACTGACAGATTCACCAAGGCTGAACACATTTCTGTAGTACACACAAATGTCCATTAGGGCGGTGTTCCACATACAGTGTCTGCACTCATAACTTGGCAAATCCATTGGATCAGTATGTGCTTATAAATATTACACTTACACATCAGATGATTCAGACCTGCAATGAGAGTATTGAATATTGCTGCATTCAAGGCAAATTAGCAGCTTGTAATTTCCCATCTACAACTTGTAAAAGTGACAGAAAACACTGCCTCAACTTACAGTTTTAACTTGTCAACTTGGGGTCGTCTCCTCAACTACCAGTTCCTTTCCTGTTTTCAAATCTAAATGGCAGCTCACACTGTATATTAAATTTAAATTAGTTTATAGCAGCATTGGTTTTAGATCAGTTAATATACACACACAGTACTTGGTTAAATCTATAACACTGACCATAGTAATTTCTGTTTTGTTAAGGTTATCATCATCAACATTAAAGTTATCACTAACGTTAGCAGGCTAGCTTGTTTCTAATGCTATGTTGCTAAATGTTGGAAATATTTGTGGTGTGTTTAATGATTCTTGTGCTAATTTATTGGTTTGTGCTGTACTTTTGTTAGTCCTGTGAGAAGTTACAATGACATGTAGTAGGAGAAAAATGATTTAAGCGATTTAAAACATATGGGATAACAGACAGGTTTTGCTGTTGATGCCATCGATGATGATCTATGATCTATGGCTGGGAATCCAAGAGAGCATAATTGGCACAGCTTCTTAGTTGGGAATGATGGCGTTACTCATCTGTGAGTAGTCTGACAGCTTGCCCTGTGACATTTCATGAGTTTGCAGTCTGAAAAGGTGCAATGGCTTCATGAGTTTTGACTTCTTTGACCTTATGAGGGTCAATATCTTATGCCTCAATAACTTAAAAAAGTTAGATAGAACCTAATACAAAGGTTTTGACATGCCTGTTATAAAAAATATTCTTTAGCACTGTTACATCTGTCATTGTGGGAGTTGTTAGCACGTTTGCCTCACACCTCCGGGACTGGGGGTTCGATTCCCGCTCCCCGTAATTCAGAGGTTTCTTAGGGCTACTCCGGTTTCCTCCCCCAGTTCAAAGACATGCGATGTAGGCTGATTGCGTTTCCAAATTGTCCGTAGTGTGTGAATGTGTGTGTGATTGCGCCCTGCAATAGGTTGGCACCCCGTCCAGGGTGTTCCCCACCTTGTGCCCCGAGTCCCCTGGGATAGGGTCCTGGCTCCCCATGACCTTGTAGGATGAGCAGTACAGAAAATGGATAGATGGATGGATGGCTGGATGGATGGAAAGGGCTGTATATAGTGTTGACGACGTAAATCCAAATGTTTTTCTGGGTGCGCCATTCAGATTATGCAAATTACCTGCGTTTAGTTCACACCTCTGAAATTGCCATGTTTTTCTTGAGTAGAAACGTCAAAGGTGTCATTTTCCAACAGTGTCTACACCATCGCCTTTAAACACAAGCACTTGCCTTTAAACACACATAAAATTCAGGTCTAGGAAATGTGAGCTGAAGAAGGAAATGTTTTTCCCCACTTTGCTGTCAAATGTGATACAGTGTAACATAAAGTGTCTATTTAAAAAATAAAAAAATAAAAAAGACAGCATGAGGATGGCAAGCATCAAAATAAACATCTAATAGGAGTCTAGTATATTGTCAATATATTGCTGCATGAATAGTCCTTGTAGTAGCCTAATTCATTTCACAATTAATTTAATTTACAATATGGCATCTGTCCTCATTACTTGGAAGCTCATAACACAGCTCTTCATCCAGGACATATATTGCATTTTTATTTATCATTGTATCTATTATAACAACTATTCTATTTGTATTGTTTTGACAATTACTCTCCTCTTGGATTTTTTAAGGGATGATAGCATCAATTAATTAACTCAACTCAGAATGTATACAGTGTTTACTAAGTAGTAAACAAAACAGAAGGGATGCTTTACTAGATTGCTGAAAAATAAGAACAAATTAAAATAGCCCACATGATGGGGATCTATTCATTTTACACTTTACACTACACCACACTACACACATATAGTCCCCTCCGAAAGTATTGGAACAGTAAGGCCAATTTGATTGTTTTCGCTGTACATTAAAGACATTTGGGTTTGAGATCAAAAAATGAATATGAGACAATAGATCAGAATTTCAGCTTTCATTTTTTTATATTTAAAAAAACAACAACATTGCACCTTTGGTGGCAGACCATCCAATTTGTAGGTGAGCAAAAGTATAGACATAAAGTAAATAACACTTAATATTTGGTTGCATATGCCTTCCTTGTAATAATTGCATCAAGCTGGTGACCCACTGACATCACCAAACTGTTGCGTTTTTCTTTTGTGTTGCTTTTCCAGGCTCGTACTGCAGCTTCTTTCAGTTGTTTGTTTTGAGTTTTTTTCTAGCTTCAGTCTCCTCTTCAGGAGGTGGAATGCTGCTCAATTGGGTTAAGGTCTGGTGATTGACCTTCCACCCCCCTTCCTCCCGAAGAATTCCTTTGTTGAGTTGGCAGTGCTTTCTGGGTCATTGTGTTGCTGCACGATGATGTTCCTCTCAGTTAGATTGGATGCATTTCTCTGTAAATTGGAAGACAGACTGTTTCTGTAAACTTGTAAATTCATTCTGCTGCTACCCTCATGAGTTACTTCATCAATAAAGATTAGTGAGACTGTTCCAGAAGCAGCCATGCAAGCCCAAGCCAAGACACTACCTCCACCATGTTTCACAGATAACCTTCTATGGTTTGGATTATGAGCAGATCCTTCCTTTCTCCATACTTTGGCCTTTCCATCACTTTTGTAGAGGTTAATCTTGGTTCCAGAACTGTTGTGATTCAGCTCTGTATTTGTTTGCGAATTTCAAACTGGCTTTCCGATTCTTACTGCTGATGAGTACTTTTCGTCTTGTGGTATGGCCTCTGTATTTCTACACATCTTCTTCAAATGGTGGATTGTGATACCTTCACCCCTGCCCTGTGGAGGTTGTTGGTGATGTCACTAACTGTTCCTTTTTTTTTCTTCACAGCTCACACAATGTTTGTCATCAACTGCCGTTGTTTTCTTTGGCTGACCTGTTCCATGTCTGGTTGTTAGTACACCAGTGATTTCTTTGTTTTTTTCCAGAACATTCCAAATTGTTCCAAAATGCCTATGCTCAATGCTTGCGCAATGGCTCTGATTAATTTAACCTCTTTTCTCAGCTTCAATTGTCTTTTCTCCCATAGACAGCTCTCTGGTCTCAATGTTGGTTTATCCTTTTTAACAACAAATGTCTTCACAGGCAAGACCTAGGGCACAAACCAAGAGTAGACATAGCTATTAATTCTGTAAAACAATCAATTGAACAGGGCAGCAAGAAACACCAATCAGTCGTGTGTTCCAATATTTTTGATCACTTAAAAAAATGAGTGGGTTCAAACTAAGTTGTTTAACACATCTAGATATAAATATCAGGAAATTCTGATCTTTCACAAAGCTGCACCTGTATGAAAAGGGCATAATGATTCAAATGATCGTTTAGTTCATGTGTTGTGTTGTTACTTGCCTGTGCAGACATGTAAGACCTGGTTTTGTCTGCAGAGAGAGAGAGAGAGAGAGAGGCACGGCTTGCTGTCTAGGAGACAGGGTGGGTCAGAGTCGAGAGGAGTGACTTCATAGACGTCACAGAACAGGTCTTGTCTTCTGCTTGGGGTTATCTTGGGTCAACACCATGTTTGTGTGTTTATTATTATTAGTTAATTATAGGTTTAACGAGTATCACCACAGCTTATAACAATGTTTACCCATGTAAGACAATGAAACAAAGTTGTTTTTATTTAATTCTTTGTCAAGGTTGAATGAGGTGATAAATATCTCTACAGTAGGGATGTGATTAGCAGCTACTCTGCTCTCAGACATGGATTAGCGCTATGGGTATGCAAGCAACTGTCTGTTATAGCACCAATCAAAACTCTTTAAACCTCCACTCTGGCATGCACCATGCAATTACATGGCCCAAAGCATTTTAGCACACATACTATTGAGAGGATAGACTGTCTGCTCAGCATTCAGCATGTACTGCTTGTACAGGTTCACAGACATTGTTGTTATTATTTCCAGGTTCTCACATTCAACATTATATCGTAATATTTGAGATAATTTGGTGTGTCCTAAAATTCAAATTGCGGCATGAAAGAGTTCATCATGAAATCCATGAGAAATGTTGTCAGCGTCTGGTACTCCCTGTCATCTCCAGATAATCCTTGCTTATAGATTACGTCTGTTCTGTTTGAGACATATCAACGTTAATGTCCCACAGGCAGGACAGCCGAGTTTGATCACTGTGTGTGAGTAAGCAGAAGTAAGTCACTGGCTTTGGGAACACCCACTTCTAGATAAAGGGTTTGTTTTTGACATTTACAAGAAGTATGTAGGTGAAAAGGTATTACACAAGAATTTGTTGCAAGGATATAAATCTAACAAATTATACTATATGGCTTTTCATCTTTAAGCTCACTGTGCAGGAGATAAATATTGTGGACAATATATTACTGTATTTAAAAATAATCAGTGTACCCTTTTATGTTTAAAAAAATAATTAATTAAGTAATAACTAAGAATTTTAGTTGTAATATTTTAGTAATATTGCACATACATACAAACCTATGGGCATGTGTACTGTACATTACAGGCCCAAAGTTTGCAACACTAACATAACAAAAGTAAATAGTAAAATTGAATAAAGAGATAACTAACAGTAATGTGTTTGTTAAAACAGTACAAAAGGGCTTCATTAACTGTTTACATTAGTACTGAATATTTAACTGAATCCCAAATTTAAAGCTTTGTTTTCTCTGGACAGAACATTACTGCTGTTATACTCAGAGCTTTTCTTTTAATGCAACCACAATTTCTTCCGATTCTGCCGAGTTCAGATTGTGCCGATTGATGACGCAAGCATAACGTAATCATTTTCGTCAAGCACAAGTCTCAGATCCATGTTGTATAATGTAACACAGAGAACATATTATCGCACACAGAATCTTGGGATCATCTTGTACAGTCTGACAAGTAATGATCTCAAAAGACTGCTGAAATCACACAAAAGCACCTTTATTCAATTATTCGAATGGGAGAACACCTGGAGCTGCAACAATCTTATTTTAAAAGGCTAAGAAGAGAAGTTTGAGGTCATTCGTTTCTGGGTAAAAAGAGTACATTCAAATGAGTACTCTCCCTGCTGACACAATTTAACAAAGCAATGTTGGTTTAAATCCCACAAAGGTCTGTTCAATTGTTTTGACTATAAAGGATTTTCTCATATGTCCAAATAAAATATTTTGAGAAAAGTCCTCTAAACATTGTCAGTATCATTTAGGAGAATTATGAAACTCTTTAGTTCCTCAAAAGGTTCCTAAACATGTGTATATAATTATATTTTTGAAACTCTAATCATTGCTTTCATACTTTAATCATACTTTAATCATTCTTCCGTGCGTTCATCCAGTAGTGTAAATGTAAGAAAAGTGTACAGAACTGCCATAAGACTCATGTCACTTCATTAAATAAATATTTTATTATCAGTGAAAATAAATACATTTTCTTAAGATAGAATCAACGACATTTTAAAAAGCATTTCTGGGAGTGAGGTTATGGAGAGAAACCAAATAAAACAAAGCCAAATCAATCAAGCCAGGGGTCCATGTACAATGCCATTCATATAACATATACTCATATGTCTGGAGTAAGCCCGCAGTCTAGACAGTAAGGGAAGGCGAAGTCACCTGTATGTTTAAGGTACACAAAGTCACTGTGACTGAACAATTGGATGTATGTTGCGCAGACCCACAAAAGTTCCCTTCACAAAATAAATTTGGCTGAGTCCCTTTTTAATACAAATATTGCTCACCAATGGTGCAGCTTCACTAGTGTGCTACAGTATAGGATTTCAACAGTGGCCATAATGGACATTAAACATATCATCAATTTTATCAGTGTTGACCTTTAATAATGTTCAGTGATGTATGAAAAAGTTTAAAAACAGGATATGGTCCAACAGATATTTTGGCCTTGTTTAGAATTGAGTTCCCGTTTTTGTTATCCCAAGCTAGCAAGTGGCTCAGGCATATTCCCAGGAGCTGGGTGGGTTAAGAAGGGAGTGGAGCACAGTTTTAGTGGAACAGAACTACTTTCGACAATAACAAGCTTTGCGATTGCTATACAAAGCCCAGCTGATAGAAGCGAATACCATAACCTCACCACAGGGGGAACTGCATTCTTCGATACAAGTTACTAACAAAGCAATAAGGTAGAAATTTATTCAAAATGGAAATTCTTTATTTCCATTTTGTAATTATGGGGCCACTGGAGGGACTAGGTACACTGACCTCAATTAAGAGGAAGCGTATGTGTATAAAATCAGTGGTGAAACTGCAACCACAGCTTATACACTGAGAGACATGGTAGAGTGCTACCATGAGGGCATGAAAACCTGTAATGAGGACAACAATGCATGTGGTGAATGTCTCAACAATAATTCAACATTCAGGAAAATTTAACAGGTGACAAAAAAACAAAACAATGTATTGCCGTAGAATATAATGCTGTCTTTATCTACTTAGCGGCTTGCTACAAGATATCATTGAGCAACATGTGGTTTAAGAGACATTACGCAGTGGCACTGTATTGTTGAACTCAAATTATTCACAGTATAGTGACATTCTAAAGACATCTACTGACCATATATGAGCACTACATACATTTCAGATAGAGAAGTTGACGTCAAAAGTAAATGACGTTACCTCTCAGTGAAACTATTACGTGCAACATTTTTAGTTGCACCTTCCCTAGAACTATGATTGAAGCCCCCCATGTTTTCCACTTAAGCAAAACTATTGGTATCTGTAATTTTTTTTTGTTTTTGTTGTTGTTGCTGTTGGTTTTTTGGATGAAGTAATGCTGCTTGTTTAAGGCAGTCCTGGAACTGTTACAAACCAGCAGGGAGCAGGCTCAGCAGTTAGCGACAGAAACTAATAAGACATTCCAGTGCTTTCCAAGCTGTTTCTCGCGATCTCTATAAGCATAAAGAGACAGCCTACAGTGAACAGTTGACACTTAAGTGCCAGCCATTTGATTTGGTTTAATTCAGTTGTAGAAGTAGTAGAAACATTATGAGCATTCAAACTATGTCAACTGTGACAAATGTGATGCTTATGCTAACGGCGGTCATCTTGATGAATTCGACAGATTTCAGGGGAAAAAATGAACAGTGTAGCACTGTGCAAAATGACATATACCCAGCTCCAGCATGTCTCCAATCCTAGGCTCTTAAACGTTAGCTTTAGAGCAATGAATGAATAATAGGAGTCGGTGTTGAAGTACCAGCCTTCAATACACAAAAATACTCAGTTAAACTGTTCTTCTCATAACAAGCCTTTGGGAGCTTGTTTGATATAAAGCAGAATTGTCATATGATCTCAATAAATGTCCAGTTTTTGGTGACTATTATAAATATATTTCTAAATGCCAGTGATGCCCCCAGGGAGGGAAGGCAGGCTATATGCATTGTTCTAATCAGGGTTGATAAAGAGAAGTCACATTCAACCCTGGACCGACTGAGCTACATCGTCACCCCTGGGGACTGATAAAAAAAAGTTGGCTGCGTCTTCACAATAACACACTTACCAAAAGGTCAATCATAGAGTTCAGCTTCTAAAAGAGCAGTGATAATTCAGAGAGAACTCCCTTCTTTCTTCTCATTTGCCAACAATTGGGTCAGGCCAGAGTGTACTATGGTGTGTATATATAGCATAACTTTATAGACAAAGTCACTTTTGCTTCAGACCAGTAAAACTGGCTTCCCTTGGAAAAAATGCTCAGAATTGTACACGCACCCAACTCGTCACTGACTGGAACAGATATGAAGTGAAACCACCTCTAATTGGCTGCTCAGCAGCTGACAGTGCTAGGCTGTTGCTTGCACACAAAGTCTGAGAAGAAGTCAAACTCGTTCTGACCCAGTGAAAGTTCAGGCAGCTCTTGCACCCTGTCCAAGCCCAGTTCTAACACAAGAGACGTGAGGACTTCCTCATCGATCAAGTCCGTATCCATGACGTTGAGGCCCAACGTTGGGCCACCCATCCCCATCTGCATGCCTGCCAGTTGGTTTGGAGCCATCCTGTATGGACCACCGGGTCCCATATGGTGTCCGTTGCCAGGGCCGAGTGGAAGCCCGTGGTACTGGGTGTTGAGTTTCTGTAGGTGCATGCTGGCCATAAGTTGCTGAGACGTGCTCAGACCTCCTCCACTCATATACTGCTGCTGATGCTGCTGAGGTGGCTGGCTCTGTGGATGCATGTGATGTTGAACTTGAGGGTGCTGTGGCCCTGGCTGCTGGTTCGCTCCTCCATACATCATATTACCCGTTTGCATCTGATGATGATGCCCGTTCCCCATCTGCCCGTTCATCATGGGCCCCATGCTGGCTCGCTGCCTCATTGCTGCCTCCAAGGAACCTTGTGGCCCTCTGTTGTAGTGCATCAGCTGGCCGTTCGGGAGGGTACGCATGCCTGGCTGGCCCATATGCTGAGGGTGATTGTTCATGCCCATGCGGAACCCATGACTCATGGGCATCATCATGTGATCAGCCATGGTTTGGAAGTGATGCTGCAGAGACATGACAGGAATGTCAACATACTTGCAAAATAAAAGAAAAACATGCAACGATTCCTGACACACCACCTGAACGACAAGTCATGTTCGGAAAAATATTCAAATCTCTAAAACCTTTTTTTTTCAATCTCGTAGCCTTTTCCATTTTGTTCTTGACATAAGGGTTACAGTTCAGTCTGTGTGTAAACTATTTGAACTTGTCCTCGAATTGCAATGGACAGAACTGGTTCCTGTTCGACACTTTTGCCTTTACTTATCCCTTTAAACCCCTCGCTAAATGTGCCACCGACAGAGACAAAGCCTAGGTGTTTAGAGCAGAAGCACTGTGCTGAGAAAACAATGCAGTCGGAGCAGACCTGAGCCTTTGGGAGCATCAAAACAAATATCAGCCAGATCCCTAGACAAAGTGCTCAGCAAACAAAGCCTCGTGGAGACACCGAACAGAGATACAGAGCCTAAACTAAATAAGGATTGCGATACAAGTGATATCACTCCAGATTAACCTTTATCGCTGGCATACTGAAAATATCTCATGTATTTGAATGAACTATTGTTAAGTAGGATTGCCTACAGCATGCTATTATTATTATTATTATTATTATTAATTACCCTTCCTGGAAAACGTTACATGAATCAGTATTCAAGCAGAAGCAATGGTTACACAATCAATGTTCACTGTGTCAGTGATCTTGGTATAATGCACCGAGATAGGAGGCTGCCACTATAGCCTACTTGATCAAAAATGTTCTCTTTGTCCTTTCCTCACGTCTCGACAAAAGATCTACTAGATTATTTGACTACTGAACCGTCACCAATATTAACCGCTTATTGGTTTAAATGTCACAAAAACCAGTAGTGCAACCAAAAGCCTACTCTATCAGTGATGTGTGGGGGAAAAGTGCAGTTGCAGTATGTTTTTTTTTTTTTTTTTTTTTTTTTTTTTTGGTGAGAGCAAACAAAACAGCTCAAGCAAATATTACTGTTTTTAAGATGAATACAGAATACTGAAGTATTTAACGCACTGGAGGATACATCATGCGATTCGTGACGTGTGTATATGTTAAACACAATGCATATCTAAGCACAACTTTTGATTAGATCAAAAGAGCGTGTGCATTAACAGACACTTTTGCCTTAGAATAACTCGCCGGAATATGTATCTTATAATGCATAGCATTCTGTAAGACTCATGTATTAGAGTGTTAACCAAGCACACACACACACATGCATCTACACACACACACACGTACCAGTCTAATAACGCTCTTCCTTTTTGAAGAGTGTCCTAGCGTTTTCGTGGTATTCCAGGCACGCGCGCTGCTGGTTCTCTCTGTTCCAGGCTCTGATACGGGAGATCGCTTTCTGGGTCAACTCTGCGATTATATCTCTCGAGCGGAACAGAGAGAGGGGAGGGGAGGGGCGGTACGAGGCGGAGTTACACCCCTCCTCCTCGTCTTGTCTCCTTTCCTTTGTTGTGATTGGCCCTTCCCTTTTAATCACCGCGCTGAGACAGCGATTGGCCTCGGAAGATTTGTCAAGCGCACGTACGTGAGACGTAAGCACGTACGCGCGTTTCCCCGGAAACTGTTCAGCGCGTGAGTGGGGACGGGAGCGTTTGTTCCTGCTCTTTAGTCAGGACGAGTTGTAGCTATTACGTTCGGTGTTGTTTGAAAATACTCTGTTTTATTTGCCTCTTTTAGTTCCCTGACGAATATCCGAAATGATTAAAAAAAAGTTTCTCAAAATGGGGTCTCTGTGTGTCTTTTTTTGACGTAGAAGTGTAAATCACGACACACCATCACCAAAGCTAATTATATTCATTATTAAGGTATATAGTTAGTACGTTATTTGATTGACTTGTCCAAACCTCGATAACTTTCAAAAGTAGGCTTATAAATAATGTTAACTAGGACCCTGTGTGTTCTGTCAGTGGATACATCAGAAATATAAAGCTTTATGACTGGGGTAATAAAGAGACTAATTCATTATTGGCCACATTTAAATTAATGTTCATGTAGCTAATGAGGAGGTTTGTGGAATTTATTTTAGAGATAAAGACGTGTAAGAAACCCTAGTATTAGACAAAAGTAGCATAGCCTTTATGGTTAAAGTTCACGTAGCTCTAATTTATATCAAATGATGTTTTGTTTGAGTCCCATCATTACACTTTGTCTGTGTTCACATTTCAATCAATTGTCCTCCTAACAAAATGGATAAATATGGGTTTCGGCGCTGCACCCACCAAGCTCTGGTCAAGCTTCAACCATTTGTCGTGTAAGTAAGTGGCTTATTTACCATTTGAAAAGGAAAAGACTGGAGATTCATATGCTTGTGTGGAGGGAGAAAGGACCCCTGAGATGGAGGCCTGCTGTCACCAAGCATGTGCTAATGACGTTGCGCCAGCCATACTGCTTTCACACAGCACTTAGCCACAGTCCAGGCAATACACACACACACACACACACACACACACACACACACACACACACACACACACACACACACACACACACACACACGGGACAATTCTCCTGGATGTGCCAAATAACTCTGTTTGCTCATACTCTTGAGGAATGCAAAGGACCATCTTTCTCTCTCTCTCGCTCTCTCTCCCTCTCTCTCTCGCTCTCTCTCTCACACACACACACACACAGACACACACTGTCTTGAAGACTCATTGTGCTGCTCTTTTCTAGGGCAGAATGGAAAGCATGCTTTCTGCTATCATTATGCAATACAGAAGTCCATATTTCAGCTCCTATAGCCTGAAAATATATGACACAAATACATTTCTTGATTTCTAAATTATAATTTAGAAGTGCTTACCTCTGATCTTCCCTCTGATTCACACATAAATACTTTTCATTTGTCATACTGCAACAATTCAAATCACATTTGCATATGTACATCTAAAACAGGATACTTTTATGAAGTTTCTTTTGTACTTTTTGTATATTGTGCTTCCAAATGAAGGTCATCACACAGCCATGACTCATTCATCAGCACTAAAAATGTTGATTTTGATGGCCATAGCTTCTTTTATTTGTCTTCTTTTCTCATTCTCCCATTGATTTAAATGTGTCAGTTTTTTTGTGTGGTTCACCCTGTTACTCATGTTACTGACCAATATGACAAACCGTACAAACATCTTCTTGAGCCATATTTATCTTTTACATCGGTTTAACTAAATGTACAATATATATCATTGGAATATCTGATTATTAGATTGCAGTATTTTACCACACAAACCACTAATCATGGAAGGCAGTAGACAGCTTTCACAACTTTTATTCAGAGAACATTTTGCTGGTAAACATAACGCTTGCTTTATTTAGTCGGCAAAACAGACGACAAGCAGGATGACAGCCAAGCAACAGGAAGAATGATACAAAAAAAAACAACAACAAAAAAAAAACAGACAGTAACCAAGCAAATAGGTTACACATCAACAACTGCCTTATAACCTAAAAATTATGCAATGACAGTCAACATTGTCAAAAGTCTTGCACAATGCTGTTGAAATGCAGTACATTTGGCACTGATGGAGCCTTAAGCCATAAACTTTGCTTTAAACCTTTTCTAAAAGTATTGCTTAAAACCAGACTGTGCAGAAATGGTCCTATGTGATGACTTATACACATCTAATTCCAGATCAGGAAACAGCAATGCCCACTTCCTAGTAAACACGGCATTTAAACAAAACATTGTGTATTCTGTATGTTACAGTTTGGGAGGATAACAGAGAAAACTGAGGGGGAAAAAAAACCTGTTGAACCTATAAAACTTTTTGTGTTATATTTTCCCCCTCAAAGAATGTAGCTGGTAAAATGACTCTAATAATATGAAATTCACTCATCCACCACCATCAACCACCTGTATTCGATCATGCAATTATCCAATCAGCATCTCCTGGTCTTTCTTCAACTGTCCATTTTCTGTAAACCTGTGTCCACTACAGGTCAGATTCATGTTTCTGGCTGACAGGAGTGAAACCCGATGTGGCTTTATGCTGTTTTGCCTCAGGGTGTAAGGTATTGTGCATTCTGAGCTTCTTTTCTGCTCATCACGGGTGTGCTGAGTAGTTATTTGTGTCACCATAGCATTCTTGTTAGCTTGAACCAGTCTGGCCAATTTCCTCTGACCTCTCCCATAAACAAAGCATGTCCACCTGCAAAACTGAGACTTACTGGATGGGTATTCATTTTGTTTTTTACTATTCTGTGTAAACTCTGGAGAGTGTTGTGTGTGTGAACCCAGGAGGTCAGCAGTTTCTGAAATATTTAAATGAGTCTGTCTGGCACCAAAAAAAAACATACTGTGGTCAAAAGTCACTGAGTGAGATCACATCCCTATTCTTTTTGTAGTGGCACTTGAAAGTTTGTGAAATCTTTAGAAAGAAGCACACAAGTCGTTCTACCCTAAGCACACAGGTCTTTCTATCAAAGAATGGTTAAAGAAGAATAAAGTTAATGTTTTGTAATGGCCAAGTCCTAGGGTTAGTCCTGACCTTTATCCAACAGAAATGTAGTGGAAGGTCCAGAAGTAAGCAGTTCATGTGAGGAAACCCAACATCCCAGATTTTAAGTTGTTCTATACTGAGGAACGGGCTAAAACTCCTTCAAGCCGATGTGCAGGACTGACAACAGTTACCGGAAATGTTTAGTTGCAGTTATTGTTGCAAAAGTGGGTCACACCAGATACTGAAAGCAAATGTTCACATCCCTTTGCCACTGACAGATATGTAATATTGGATCATTTTCCTCAATAAATAAATGACCAAGTATACTATTTTTGTTTAATTCTTTTAATTGGGGTCTCTTATTATCTTTTAGAGCTTATGTGAAAATCTGATGATGTTTTAGGTCATATTTATGCAGAAATCTAGAAAATTCTCGAAACATTCAAGCACAACTGTGATCAAAATTAACTATTAATATTAACTGAAGCTGTTGACCTGTATATTTATGATTTTATTCAATAAACTGCTACGTGTCATTCATGTTTTTTGCGTTTATGCTTAATGAAACTCTTCTGATTCCATAAGAGCCTCATTCACCAATATATTTTGAAATGTTATAGTAATTCACATATAAAGAGTGTCCAGTATTGAGATTAAATTTATATTGTGCACCTCTGTCCTCCTGCCCTCATGTTTATGCACTGAAATGTAAGGGCATTTTCTGTCCAAATGCCTATGGCACAATCAGAATGAGGTAACGTGTGAATGGAGCCCTTTGGTGACCAGGATTAATGCAATAACAGCAGTTAATTTTAGCCTCCCTTACTTTATCTGTATCCACATCCCTCTATAGGTCAGAGGAGTGTTGAGAGGCCCATTTAGAACATTGTGAAATAGCATTGCAAAACTTATGTGATGAAAAATGAACTGATGTAAATACAGTATTGCGATTTACAGAAACATCAGCCCCACCCTTTATACGCACATGCACATACACATACACCTACACTATTAGACACACCAGCAGTCTCCTTAGAACAAAATCTCCTGTACCTCCCTTGTTTAATTAGGACTACATACTCTCTTGCATTCTCTCTCTATCTCTTTCTGTCCTCCCGCCCCCACACCGCACAACCCTCACACTATCTTCATTGTATTCTCTTCCAGTCAGCGCTTTATGCATTGTCACAACATGGTTAATATAGTTTTGCCAACACAATTACAGGCCAGGACAAATGTAGAGCCAAGCAGAAAATAATTACAACCAGCGAAGGCCAATCCAAGGCTGGTGCCCATCTTAGGCTTCTTCATGGCAGCTGTACATGGAACAGATCCTAAAATTTAATTGGGCTATGATATATTATTCAATTAAAAAAAATATACATGTGGCCATGAGGCAACAGTGTGAATGATTCTCAGCACATCTCAAAAAACATGATAGATGTAAGGTACAATTCCTGTTTCAGACATTTTATAAAGGAAGATCATGCAAATATTGTTACAGCTGTTTGCTTGTGTGTTTAAACTTGTGTTTGGCATGCATACTCTGGAACGTCCTCCAGACCCACCCAACATGTCCTTGAATGACACAGAGCACAGGAAAATCTATTTATTGTTTCTTACATATACAGTTGTTTTCATAAAGAGATCATTAAAATGCTTACATACACTTACATATGCCGTACAGAATCTGCAAAATGTTTCTAATTAAAAAATAGGGATAAAAAAAATTGCATTCAGTTTTTTTTATTTAGTTCAGCCCTGAATAAGCTATTTCACATAACAGATGTTTACATCTAGTCCACAAGACACAGTAATAACTGAATTTACACAAATGAACCAGTTCAAAAGTTTACATACACTCGATTCTTAATACTGTGTGTTGTTACCTGGATGATCAACGACATGATGTTTTTATGTTTTTATGTTTTTATGTTGTTCATGAGTCCCTTGTTTGTCCTGTTCTACTGTTCTCAAGAAAAATCCTCCAGGTCCTGAAATAATAATAATTTACACCAATCATCCCGTTCAAAATTTTACACCCTCCTGGCTCTTAATGTGTCATGTTGCCTCCTTGAGCATCAGTGAATGTTTGCACCTTTAATAATAGTTGTGTACGAGTCCCTCAGTTGTCCTCAGGATCTCAACAACATCATATAGTCACTGTTGGAAATGTGTCAAATATGTAGAAGATGCTGGAAAAGCAAAGAATTTGCAGGACCTGGAGGATTTTTCTGAAGAACAGTGGGCAGTTTAACTGCTCAGGACAAAAAGCAGTCGTTGATCATCCAGGTAATAACACACAGTATTAATAATCAAGCGTATGTAATCTTTGGAACTGGTTCATTTGTGTAAATTCAGTTATTACTGTGTCTTGTGGACTAGATGTAAACATCTGTTATGTGAAATAGTTTATTCAGGGCAGAACTAAATAAAAAAACGAAGTGCAATTTTAATGATCCCTATTTTTTAATTAGAAACATTTTGCAGATTCTGGAAGGGGTATGCAAATTTATGAGCACAACTGTAAATTGGAAATGTGTGTACTGGCATGGAAAGAACATATTATTAAAAAACAAAAACAAAAACAAAAAAAACAAATAAACAAAAAACCCTTTGTCCACATAAAATGAGTCTCAGACATCCTAATATTCAGTTCAGCTAAACCAATGTAATTTGGGGTATGAATGTACAAGACATAATGGATCCTTCAACTTAAAACCAAGTTGAGTAATTGGCTGCATGTTTGGCATTGTTTTTTCAAGGGAAGGTTACCATTACTTATGTGAACCAACTCATCCATCATTAAGCATTTGGCAAGTGCACCCAAGGCAATATAGGAACATACATAAACACATTCATAGCACTGTTACAAGGTTGACAGGCTGCCTAAGGCTGGAAAGACCTGTTTAAAAGCAAACAGAAACTAAAGGTGGAAAAAATGGAATGTTTATTTATTTACCTAATTCTAAATGAATGCTAAATTCTGCATGTGTCTGCTGTAAATTTATCCGGAACAGATGTTTCATTTGACTGTTACAAACCATCATGACATTCTGGTGGTAGTGAGGAAACAATGAATTAGAATGTTTGTTGTCTCTGGCCAGAACCGCATAGGACATACAAGTATGCTGTATCTCATGGACATGTCTGCATCGTCAGATATATGTACAAAGAGCTTTCTCTTTTCTCTTCCCTCTCTTTTGTTTCTCCTCATGTTTATCAGCATTAGGGAGGAGTCACCACCTGTTATTGCAGATAATGCAATAAACCAGTATGCGCTGTGTGTGTGTGTATATGGAGATGCAGGTGTGTACATGTGTCTAAGAGAGAGAAAAGAGACTGAAAGGGGAAACACAAACATCAAAGATTAGTCAGTGAGAGAGAGAGAGAGAGAGAGAGAGAGAGAGAGAGAGAGAGAGAGAGAGAGAGAAAAACAAATGAGGGGGTGCATAGATTCCTGCATCTCATGTTGTTAAAGCCATGTTTTGCTACACTGCTTCCATTTGGCGGTCATTAACCCTCCTCCTTAAGGCCAGCCTGAGAACTGGATCCAGCCAGAGCTCTGACCTCACACTTAACATTAACAATTTTACACCACCGTGCCACCACTCTGATCTTATTACGATACTCCTACTGAAGAGCCAAAGTTCATTCACACAATACCACAAGCAGTGCATTTGTTACATCAATATTACAGTACTTAAAGTCTACAGGATTATTCTTTAGTTTAACAATTTCGTTTCACACTTTCACTTCAGACTCATGCTCAGGGCAAGGACAAGCACATCAAAGAACAGATGTTGCGGTTCTGAGTATTTATCTGTTGCTTATGATCACATGTGTATGTGTTTGCTTGCAAAACCTCAAACCACACCACCCAGACTCACAATCCAACCATATTATTCTGACCTCAAGTAGCATGCTGTACTTATACAAGACTTAACATCAGACTTTTCTCTTGTTTCCAAGCAGCTTCACCAAAGGCTTACACTGCGGGATCCCATTAGCTATTCATAGTGCTCGAGGAATGTGTTTTCCCCACCCCATCGTTTGTTTGCCCTCTCTCTTTTTCTCTCTGTCTCACTGACTGTCCTTCAGAAGAACGTTTGAGTTGGTGTAGGTGGGGGTGGTATAAAAACTTTTTGCAAGATGATAAAGAACACTCAATATGCAATATACTTACCCCAAAATTTGGAGACTTGTTTTGTTTATGTTGTTTAAGTATCATGTTACTTACAAGTTATGTCACTTTTGTGTATTTTGATGAAAGGCTACTTGATTGGACGTTCTACCAAAACTCGCATGCCTATATCACAATTCGGTTCAAATAAATTTCAGATTGTTTATTTGGCATTATTAGTTTAAGTGTTGCCCCTGCGCATACTCAACAAGAGTTGGGAAAGTGATACAACATCATCATAATCATCAACAACAACAACAAATAACAACAATAGCAGATATTATTGCCACCTAACAGCTCCAGGGTCGCTGGTTCGATCCTGAGCTCAGGTTACTGCCTGTGAAGATTAACATGTTCTCCTCATTTCCATTGGGTTTCTTCAGGGGTCCTTCCACCTCCCAAAAACATTCCTGTAGGTGGATTGGCTCTGCTAAATTGCCCCTAGGTGTGAATGTGTGTGTGTGTGTGTGTGTGTGTGTGTGTGTGTGTGTGTGTGTGTGTGTGTGTGTGTGTGTGTGTGTGTGTGTGTGTGTGTGTGTGTGTGTGTTTGTGTATGTTTGTGTGTGTGTGTGTGCATAGTGTCCCTGCAATGGGCTGGTGTCCAATCTAGGGTGTGGTTCCACCTTGCACCCAGTGTTCCGGGAATAGGCTCTGGGTCCACCTCAAATCACAATAAAGCGAATAATCAAAGGTGAATGAGTGAATGAATAATAATCAGCATAAATAAACATTTTCAGTATGGTTGGGACTGAGGGGCTGCATTGACCTCCTGTTTCTTTCTGTCTTACCTCCTGTTCCTTTCTGTCAAATTTTAAAACTTTGAGACAGAGGTGTTCATCGGGACAACACAACAACAAACAAAAAAATTAATGTGGTGCAAACTGCAGAATCAGGCAGTATTGGTTAAACTTTCTGTAAAAGTGGATGGGATTGCTCAGAATACCTTCAGGAGCGAGTCTAGCCCACACATCTACTCTGTAATGCAGTACAATTTGTTTATGAAAATGCATTATTTATTCGTACAATTTCTATCTATCTATCTATCTATCTATCTATCTATCTATCTATCTATCTATCTATCTATCTATCTATCTATCACAAATAGCCTCAGTTAGAAAGCTAGGAAACTAACCACTCTGACGTACAGTAAACTTCAAAGCAACAAAATGTGAGTGCACTTTGAGACGTTTATCTTTGGACACCGCTTTGCATGTGTATGCCGCTGTTCAAGCAATGGCATTCCTTTTCCTTGCCTATAATGAGATTCGTTAGCACTGCATACCCAAAAGATTTGTTCATGAATCGAAGCTGACTATTTGTATAACTTGCTTTCTGACTCACTTGCTCACGTTAAGGTGTTTAACCACTTGTGACGAAGGTGGATCTGCGAGCCTATAACTCTATATGCTCTCTGTTGGGTTTGGAAGTTTAGTCATGTGTCAACATCTTCTATTCAAATTTGACCTGAAATCCCAATGGAGTTCTCTTTGCTAAGAGTAACCCTATGTTTATCCAGTCCAGCAGTCTTCTTTAAATGGTCTCAAATCAATTCGGCACATTATATGTACACGCAAACAGCAAATAAATCAGAAAATCAGAATGGTAGACTTTGAACGAATAGCTATATATTGAATACCCATTCAAATATACAGAACTTATTGCACCCATCCAGTAATGAGAGTGTTTAATATACAGTAGAGCAATTTTATGGTGCCACTATTAGATACATTCATGTTTGTTTTTTTTTTTAGCAGTAGTAGAAAATATCTGAGTCACATGTGAATAAAGCCCAGAGGAAGGAGAAATCTTTATTAAAAATTAGTAAATAAATAAATAAATATAAGCTGGCACCGATTATTTGAACATGTTGAAAAACGACAAATATCAGGAGAGGTCATATGTATCAACTACGAAAGCACTGCTCATTTCAGAGAGAGGGACAGAGAGAGAGAGAGAGAGAGAGAGAGAGAGAGAGAGAGAGAGAGAGAGAGATACAAGAAAAGTAGAAAGGTAGAGAAATATCATGACTGGAAAAAAAAGAACCAGCAAAACAAGCAGGCAGTGAAAAAGAGACAAAAACACAAAGAGAGCATAAGGAAATAACTCTTCCTTTCCTTTTAAATAGAGTGAACAAACATGACAGGAAAAAGGAAAGGAGAAATGATTGACAGAAAGAAGAGGACAGACAGTGTGTGTGTGTGTGTGTGTGTGTGTGTGTGTGTGTGTGTGTGTGTGTGTGTGTGTGTGTGTGTGTGTGAGAGAGAGAGAGAGAGAGAGAGAGAGAGAGAGAGAGAGAGAGACAAAGGGTCAGCACATTAGTTACACAGTATAACACTGGGAACATTGGGTACGAAGTGCAATGTCTTTTCCTGCTCACTCTGATGGAGAGATAGAGCGAGTGCCACGTGAGAGGAGGAGTGCAGGAAAAGGAGGGGGTTGTCGAGGGGTATGGCACCTCTATAGAGGAGGAACGTCCAAAAGATTTCAGGACAAAAGTAGCTAACGTGTACAGTAAACAAATCCAATGCAGCAGAGAGATCGGAACTGTGGGTCTGCCTTGATTCTAGGATATGCTGACACACACACACACACACACACACACACACACACACACACACACACACACACGCACACGCACACACTTTCATGTAAAAGTACACTCGCGCACACACACATACACATATGCATGCAGTCACACACACACTCATAGCACACCTGCTGTGTTTGTGTTTCTTCCTCCACCCCTCCCCCTACAGCCCTGTTTCATTCTGCTGGAGGGAGGAAGAAAGAGCCGTTAGACCACTACTTCTCTGTCTTTCTCTTTCTTCTCTCCTCCATCTCCTACACACACACACACACACACACACACACACACACACACACACACACACACACACACACACACAAAACCCATCCCCCCACCCCCAAAGCATACAACATGCCAGGCAACCTGAGATGCTCTTCATCAGCCTGAGCCCCAAGTTGACTGCCCGAGATTTGCCAAGGCAAGCACATTTTGCTCAAAGAAAAGCAAAATAAGCTCCATAGCTGTCTTAATCCTTTTGCTCATCTTCACCTGTGAGAATTTATGAATTGTTCTTCTCAGCAGCTGCATGACTTGTAAGGGAATTGCAACATCTCACACCACAAGAGCCTTCATCAGATTGTAAAAAGAGATGGGGTGTCTCTCCTCTTCATCAAGGACATTTATATTTGGTTTATGTTTCATACTTCTGAAAGTGACCTGCAACTCTCTTCTGAAAGCCCTGAGCAGTACAGTACAAGGATCTTAGCTGGCCATAAAACAAGGGAGCGGAGCGTAATCAGTAGCCACAATTCCATCCATGTGTTATAAGACCCCTGAAGAGTAGCGGGCCGGGTGTGTGTGTGTGTGTGTGTGTGTGTGTGTGTGTGTGTGTGTGTGTGTGTGTGTGTGTGTTGCTGAATGAGCTCAAATGAGACGGATACATTTTTTATTCAATAAGAAGACAAGCGCATAAACACATTTACCGAATAAATTCCTTGATGAAAAAAGCTGTGATTTTGCCTCAACAAATCATGTGATTGGATAATTGGCTCAGAAAAGTAAAGATGTAGCAATAGCAAAGTGTTTTTCTGTGGAAACTGGGGTGTGGTGGGTCGCATACCTGGACTAACCAGCGGACCAATCTCGTTACCCAGCATCTCAAATGGTGTTTTGGTCATGGTGTAATGCCTGAGACAAAGTCTGTCATCAAAATGATTTGGTATAATCACCTCCCAGAACAGTCTCACACGATTCCTCTCTCAAATATCAGACATCCGCCTCCCATCGCAAGATAACATGAGGTTTGTGTTAGCATTTCATCTGTGTGGTATGAAGTACAAGTCATTTATTCTATTGGAAAAAAGATCGTCAGTGGCTTCCCCGGTTGCAACAACTTCCATTTGTATTGATGTTTCGCGCCAGTGACCAATTTTGTTCTCTTAAACACATGGGATGGAAACGATGGTTTGTTCACAAAGGTTTTATGCAATATTCCAATTTTATAAGTTAAATTCACAACTTGGATGAAAACATACCTAGTGATAGGTAAAATTACATGGTTTGTGGTAGTCCAACTTAAATGGCGTAACTTTGGCTGAAATAAGGATCATGGAGGGTTTTGGGGGGTTTTTTGGATAAAGGTATAGACTATGATACAGATGACATAGTCTATAAGCTGTATTGCATATATTTGAAATACAGGAAATACAATTTCTTAACATTTTATCTTAGCTAAACATTGTTTCATTTTCTTCACATGTCTTCAGTATGTTTTTAATCTAATAAGACAATTGAAAGGTGTAGTGTTTGTCTCGTTAATTGGACTATTAAAAAAATGAATGCTTCCACCTCAACAAAAAAATATTTAGTTAAACTGATAGATTTGCTACCCCTCTGCAAAGAAACCAGCATTGTGCATGCCTCTGTCCATCCCTTCTATGGACTCTCCATCCCCCCTGTACTGGATGAAAGAACCGGAGCATCGAAGTCGTAACTGCCACACTCTGCAACAGCTTTCCCCCAGACAATCAGCCTCCTCAACACCCTCCTGCCTTCCATCACCCACCTGAACCAGACTGAACTGAACAAACCAGACCAAACAGCCCTCCACCAGGCCCCACTATTCTCACCTGCACTTTAGCACAGTATCTTGTTCTATCTTTGTGTTTCATGTGAAGTCACACTGTATAATCACTGCCCTTTTGAGGACTGAAGAGTGGACTGTGTGGATCAGAAGAAGATTTTAATTTATACTGATAATTGACTGCACTAATACACTTCACTACATACAATATAATATCTCCAACAAGCAGAAGTGCCATGCTGCCTCACAGCTATGTTAGCTAGCTATGTTATGGACGACTGTGAAGTTTCTCGGCAGCAAATATTGCTAACATTAGTTAGTTAGCTGATATTGTCTGAGGGTCCATCTCAATCAGTTCCCTAGCTCCACAAGTCAGGAATCAGTATAACGTGTACACGAGTTGGGGCACTGGTAAGGATCCTGCCTCACTACACATTGGGATGACGATGACTCAGTTTCAGTCGACGTGACAATATACTCGCGTTGTAAAACGTCACCACTGACATTTATCAACAACAGGCAGGACCGATATCTTTCTGACACTATATGTCATAAATTTGTTAGCTTAATCACATGCATTTCTGTTTGGTACTTCAAGAAAGTCGTTCGACTCAAACAAACCATATATAGAACATCAAATAAAGTTAAAAATTGCTAACGTAAGTAATCATTTGAGTGCAGCAACAATAAATGATAACAAGCTACTTACATAGACACTTTTTCAGCTAATATTGCCCACAACTCCTTGCGTGAGGGAGAAGGAGTTTTGTGACTGTTTTATTCACAGAATTCATGGATACATTTCAGAGTGGTGTAAATGAATTGTGGGAAAATGAGGGAATCAAGGGAATGGGAAATTAAATTATATAATATATATTATATTAAGGAATAATGAATGAAGAAAAGCTGAAATGCTATGAGGAGTTTGTTTACGATGACTGTGTTCTCTTCCAGGCAACAACGTTCTCTTCTGTTGCATGACTTATTAGTATGTTCCAGTCCTTGCATACTCTTATAATGCACACTCAAAAGTATGTACTTTTTATTGATAAAAAGAATGCATACTTTTAGTACACAGTATAAGTATGCCAATTGGGGCACAGGGGATATTTCTGGAAAATGACTAGGAAAAACCAAAAACCAAATCTTAGAAGTCAAGAAGGTCCCCTCAACAACAAGTGGCTGCTCACAGCATCAACAGTAAACAAAGTAGCACTTCTTAATTTTTAAATAAACTATGTTGTATATTAGCTTTAGATCAATCAACATACAGACAAATGAGCTTGTTAAATCTATTTCGAAGAGGCGAATAGCATATCCCTCATATCATTCATGTTAGCTGGCTAGATTGTTGCTAACAAAACACAAATATGGAGGCTTCCCTTATGTTTTACCCACTTCAGACAAAAATGTCATAATGGGCAACTTCCGCATTATAACTGAAACGACACTTCTGCTTCCGACTGTTTGCTATTTTACACCTGGGGTCTGCAGGAGCTCCTGAATGAACACCAGTAACATTCAGCACATATGAAAGAACACTTGCACAGCACTTTTTAGTAAGCTGGAGAAAGGTGTCAGACTGTATGCTTATCATACAAAAACATGTCATACATAATCAACTGTGAAGGTAAGAAAATACCTATTAATAGAAATAAACACTCAAGCTAACGTTAGCCCAATACTATAGAGTAACTTTATTGTAAGACTTTATTGTAAGGTTTTATTGAAAAAAAACCCCCAAATGTTAGATGTTGCTGTCTCACTATACTGACAGATGTTAACAGTGCTTCCTGATTTGTGAAATACATGCTATTTCAAAATGGAAATACAGTACATCATAGCCCTGAGTGCAAGTAGCCCAATTCGAGTTCTGACATCCCACTTCCGAGTTAAGTTAAATGCAGCAAAAACAATTCACACCGATCATCCTGTTAAAAAGTTTACAACCCCTTGGCTCTTAATGTATCATGTTGCCTTCTTGAGCAGCAGTGAACGTTTGGACCTTTTGTAATAGTCATGTACGAGTCCCTCAGTTATCCTCAGTGTGAAAAGATGGATCTCAACATCATATATTCACTGTTGGAAATGGGTCAAACATGCAAAAGAGGCTGGAAAAGTAAAGAATGTGCACGACCTGGAGGATTTTTCTGAAGAACTGTGGGCAGTTCAACTGCTCAGGACAAACAAGAGACTCATGAACAACTATCAAAAAAAGTAAACACAGTCGTTGATCATCCAGGCAATGACACACAGTATTAATAATAAAGTGTGTGTAAACTTTTTAACTGGTTAATTTGTGTAAATTCAGTTTTTATTGTGTCTTGTGGACCATATGTAAAAATCTGTTACGTGAAATAGTTTATTCAGGGAAGAACTAAATAAAAAACTGAATGCAATTTTTATGATCCCTCTTATTTTTTAAAAATTATTGGCATTTTGCAGATTCTGCAAGGCGTATGTGAACGTATGAACTGAACAGTACATGGATGAGATACCAGTACAATCTACTTTATTGTCATACAAATGAATATAATTGAATTTCTCTACACTTTCTACACTTAATTTCTCTACACTTTCCCCACATGGCTGAGAAGTCCTTCTGTAGAACCTGTCCGCTAATCAAAACATCTATTAATATAAAATTCCCCCAATGTACCAGCTCCATAAACAAGATACGCTCCTCTGTGTTTTCGCTCTATTTTGGATTCTTATTTCTTGTTTTTCACATGACAGAGTCTGGCACGGCCGGGTGTTTTTCTAACATTCGCAGGGCACTCTGATGAAGGAGAATTCTATAAATACCAGTGCTGTTCCCTCATGGGCCCACACTCGCCTTGGGAGGGCAGGCAGAAAGTCAGCTTTCTCTGAGGTGCCAGGAACCTTGCTGGTTGACTTTCAAAGGATCAGAAATCAGCAACGGGCTCTGGGTCAATATTTTAGTAACTTTGGTATCTGTCCAGCTGGAGGACGGCCCATGATCACAGCTAATGAGATGGACTTGATAACATCCCCTGGGTGTGGACACTCGCTAATGTTTTTGTGCAGGGTTTATGCAAGATATGTCACTTTTGTTGTTGGTATGGGTGGTGCCAGAGATTCTTTGTTGCGGGAGCTATGCTTTTAATGGCCACAAAATGTCTGTTCATCATATTTGTTTAGATGCTATGTAAAAATGTTATCTTAGATGCATTATTTTAATGCTATCTATCCTCTTACAAGGTATTGTCAAGCAATGCTGTTTTTTTTTTTCCTTTTCAATTCGAAGCTGAAATTTCTAAATATGTTATTGAAATACACAGACTGTACAATCTTAGATGTAATAATCTTAAATATATTTAAGTGTTAATATTAGATTTGATATCATGTTTCTCAAAGAAATATTTATTTTTTCTTATAAATAAGGATATATTTAAGCAATATCACACTTGTGGTCATGCTGAATATCAACATGCCTACGATTTGGCCATGGGCATGAGCCCGCAGGCTGAGTGCTGTAGGTAATCACAGCTGTGCTGATTTTCGGTATAACTGCAGTGACATTTTGGACACAATATGGTCAAATGTTCAATTTATTTTTGCTCCGCTAGCAGAAATAGATCCAGAAGAAGCCACACTCACTTTATAGCACTCTGGCTAGCTGGCTAGTTAGCTCACATTGATTTGTACATTCCTGTTAAAGTTGCTTCCAGTAAAATTGCCATCCATTCTTCCTTTTCATTTTCATCTGACGAGCGCTCATATTGTAAGTCAGAAGTTATATCATTTGCCAGGACCACTGATGACGTCGCTAACACCACTGTAATAAACTAGGAACTGGGAAGTGAAATTTTACATGGTGAACACAAAGGCTGAATCTCAATTCTAAGAACGCAAAGACCTGAATTGCGTTCTCGTGAAGACCAGGCCACCCTGAAAGAACGAACTCGGTAGGACAGGAGGGCATAGAAAGCATGTTTGGAAGAATTGAGACATGTTGTGAGCTTCCTGTTGCTCAATAGACAATCCCAGCACATTTCTTGTAGTGGGACAGGGTCCTCATCTCTTCAATGCTCCCTAATTAATATGTTTCAGCTGGTTAATACTCTATATTTAATGTTAACTGGCTGATTAACCAAAAGTTAATTAAACATGTTTTAATGTAGTAAGCTCACTGTTTGCAACTGCAACTTCACGTTAACTAAAAACTAAGCTAACGAGTTTACCATTACCTCACGATGGAAGCTAGCGTAGTTTAGTTAAAATGCTTCTGAGGGATAAATTTGACTTTTCAACAACCTCATGTATATCTCAGTCTAAATGATATATCAAAATCATTCTTTTTAGATGCAAATTTTGATTTATTTAGATTACTGTGGTTAAAAAGATGTTTTAAAAACTACAGGTATGGGTCAGGCTTCCATCATCCGCTATTGTTTTGCCACAATGACTTCTGGGACTTCAAGCGGGTTTGGTGCGCTCAAGTCTGCATCCGATGCATCCTCAATATCAAGAACACATCCAGATAATTTCATGCGTCCCTGGTACTTGCGTTCTTGAGCACTGGAATTGAACTTTGGTGGTGGATGAAGACGTAGAACGAGTTCACAAGGATGCAGGATCGTATAAGAACGCATACTGAGAAACGGCCAGGGACAGTGAAAGATCCCAGTGCAGTTATACTAAATATAGGCACTCTTGGAACACTGCTCGACCAATCAAATTAGTGGACCAGAACTAACTTTTGTATAATAAGGGAATACCATTTCTACAAACAGGAAAGAAAATCAGAAAGCCAGGGGCTATATTAGCCAAAAAAGCAACAAAAACTAATAGGTTTGTCTTGCATGAGTAATAGGCCTATGTAATCAAATTAAGTATTAATTAAATAAAAGATTAAACAACTCCCACTCACTAAATTCCATCTGACTTTCTCCTTCAGCCCAGCTAGTCCCTTTCACATTCCTTCTCTCCAACTCATTGCCTGTGTTTAGTAGTTTTTTTATATTTAAATTTTTTTTTTTAAATTAAATTCAGTTAATGTTTTTCTTTGAACACTGGCAATATATCCATATACAGGTTGAATAACTGAGGGATATACATTTTTTGGGACTATTTGAACATTTCACTGACATTAAATTATTATAAACATTTGTGTATTGCTACTGATATATTACAGTATCGTGCAAAAGTCTTAGGCACTGAATTTTTATGTAACACAGTTTTTTATTTTATGACTTCTACATTATCGAGTCTAATCTGCAAAAACATTTTAGATTTCTCAACATTAGTTTTCCAGCCCAAAATTAATGTTACAGAAAAATGTTTGTATGTCAGTAAAGAAAGCAACGTATTATGTAAGAGACACTTTTCAGACAAAAAACATAATGAAGACTGCTGGGTTTTGCTGCAAAAATAAGAAGCGAATGCAACAGTCAAAGTCTCCAGAAGAACCGTGCCTGTTTCTGCAAGATGCTCAATAAAACTTACAGCTCATTTCCTTATAAAACTGCACTAATTGTACCTGAGACTACTATATACTACTAACCCTAACCCTAATTTGTGAACCTTTTCAAAATTTCCATACAGTCTAAACTTGTTGGCTCGTCATCTAACTAACATTAATATTATATAACCTATGTCCTTTAAATATATGGTTATCTAGGTAACAATCAGATAACAAACAGGTATAACTTGACAACTAGCACTGACCATAATTTGCCACAAATTCATATTGCAGCTTATAGTCTCCACTTGGTAAGTACTTACTATTTCACTCTATATATGATGTATTTTAAATAAGGGCTAATGTTTTTCTTGGCTTTTATTCAACATCCTGCCACAACTTCAGCTGATGCTGACTGACTTGACAATCTCCACTCTCCACACAAGTAGTACAGCCAAGGTAATGGTGGGTAAGAGCAGCAGCAGGCTCTCCCAGGTCCTAGTGCCCTGCCAACTCAGTAAATTGTGACTGAATTGTGACTGAATTGTGATGATATAAATGGGGAGGGTGGGTTAAACAACCTAAAAATGCTAAATTGGCAGGAAATCCTACCATAAATGAAACAGGCATTGCAGAATTCAGTAACAGTCATGTAGTTAGAACTTTTAATTGGTTATCTCATATTTCTCACCAACATTAAATGTGATTATATAGACCCCAATCTAGATAGCAAGCCAAATATGGTTGAGATTAGGCATATTGCAATATAAAATGTATTGTGGAGCAAAAATGAGCCAACAAATTTGAGCAACTGCATTTGGAATCTGGGGGCAAAATGGTCTTAATACAATGAACCATGTTGAAGTGTATTTAAGTGGTCAAACTTTAAACATAACGGCATAGTTGTAGCTGTGGGTTGGCAAGTTAATTGCAATACACCACTTTAGTATATGGGCCATTTAAAAGTGCTAAATGTGGGCCACCTTGCCAAAATGTTCTATCTGGGAATTTTCAAATGTACACCACATTGTGTAATTTTAATGGATAAGATGAAATGGAAAAAAAATAAATAAATAGGGCTGTAGATCTTTTGATTTGAACTAGAAAACGTGATCCCCCAGTCTGAGAGATGATAAGCTGGATTGTCAGGATATACACTTTATGGCCAAAAGTTTATGGACACCTGACCCTAACACTCATTTGTGCTTTCTGAACATCCCATTACGGATTTATTCTCTCTTTGCTGTTATAATACCCTTCATTATTCCGGGTAAGATTTACACTACACTTACTACTTTCACTAGGCCTCTCTAAGTTTTTTCAATCCAACCATTACCTACCATGTCTTCATAGAGCTTGTTTTGTGCACAGGGGCATTAACATACTGAAACCGGTTTGGACCTCTTAGCTCCAGTGAAGGGAAATTGTAAAGCTACCGCAAACAAAGACATTCATGACAACTGTGTGCTTCCAATTTTGAGGCAACGGTTTAGAGAAGGACCACATATTGGTGTCATGGATTGCTGTACACAAACGATTGGGCGTATAGTGTCGATAGAAAGTTAGCTAGAATAGAATTGTTCAGGCTTGGTGTTTTTTGCAAACTCTACTTTCTGCACAACTCTGTTCCATGAATTATATAGTTTGGAAGGACTGCATGTGGTGCACTTCATGTATGCAATAGGAGTGGAATCTCACAGAAGGGATACCACTTCTGAATGTTTCATCACTCATATTCTGTACCATATTTGAGGCTGGAGGAGTGGGTAGCAGTAACGCCTAACAGCTCCAGGGTCCCCAATTTAATCCTGTTTCTGGGTACGTTCTCACCGTCTGTGCATGAGTTTTCTTTGGGTTCTACGAAAAACATGTTGGTAGGTGGACTGACTATGCGTTGCACCTACTGAAGGTGTGAATGAGTGTGTGAATGTACTGCCGTCCTATCCAGGGTGTGTTCCTGCCTCATGCCCAGTGTTCCCAGGATTAGCTCCGGATCCACCACAAACTTGCGTGAAAATTGAGTGAATAAATGAATGAATGAATGAATGAATGAATGCTCTTGATCAAAAATGTAAACAATAAATTTGATACTACAAAGCAGGAAACTGCAATGCAAGTGCAACATGACAGGGAACGTTGTTCAACTCTTTCTGTCTCTCTCACTTTCTCGCTGAGTCACGCTGATCACGCTGCTGCTTAGGAACAGCCGGCTTCACAACAGCGTCTCCATGGCGACCCTGGGGGGAAGGTCACAATCTGTACAGCTTGGAATGTTTAAGGGTTTGAGAAAAGCTGAGAAATGGAGAAGCACCTCACTTACTGCCCTTTGTCCAGACTTGCTGTTTTTGTTTTGCACTTATGTTCATTTGCTTCCAGTATTCACCACAGTGCTTTTATTATTTCTCAATCAGTGTTTATTGTATTCAACAGAACTTTGTTCAGTGCAAATGCCATACCATGTTCCTCACTATTTAATGACAGAAGAAACCTCATGGTATGGAAGTGTAATTTTATTTATTTATTTATTTGCAGGGAAACGTTAAAAACAAAGAAGCACAGACATGACGAGAGAGAAATAGACGAAGCAGAATGTGTGTGGAATGGCAGGCATGAAAAGCTTGGGTGAAAACAGCAGTGTTAGCCTAACACATTAATGTTTTATCAGCACCAAGCCTAATTAATGGTGGTCACACTGCCTGAATTATCCACTGTTTAGTTTGGAGTTGGATTTTCCTGTACAGTATATTACAAGTTAGATTACAACTTAGTATATGAGAAGGCCTTAGGAACAGGTTCAACCTAATCAACATGTCATTAAAAATTTATATTGTACCAGACTCAGAGTTACGAAGATCAAAGCATGTGCAATAGGACAGATTGCAGGCAGAAATGTTGGGGATGTTCCAGATGATTTATAAACAATTGTGTAAATTATACCACAATGCAAGAAACAATATTAAAATGAGTTATTTTGTGCGCTCAAGTATAATACAGTAAGATCCAACCAAGAAAAATGATTAAATTTGTGATCTAAATAAACAAATAGCATCAGAAGTGTGTAGACATAAGTGTGTTATGTTAATAAGCTAAATTTGATTTAAAAATATTGACTGCAGTATTAATATGTAGCCTAATCATGTTGTTAAACAGTCCGATTATTTTCCTAAGGCACATGTTGTTGTTTTTCCTCAAACTTTCTGTTTATTGTTCATTCAAATGGAATTATTTTGGTTGCCGCAAATGCAATACATGCTCTCCGTATATGCGTTAATTTGCCCACGTGATCACTGTTCCCAAAGTGCCGTTCAGGCTTAATAAATCACAATGCGGGTGCAACATTCAGCGATTTGCATTGACACCACCCGACATATTGTACCTTTAAGGAGAAATACCACTTAAGCCAAATGAGCAAAATGGACTTGTTATTTTGCTCATGTGCAAGACAGAATTCTCTGTAATGCCCGATAGTAAATAAGCCTACACGTTTCTCTGTGATTATTATCCTGTTCGCATGTTGTTGCTGTTTTTTTTTTTTTTTCACCAGAGCAGAAAACATAACAGTAAAAGTAGTGATCAAGAAGTAAGAGAAAATTAGTTATCTGGTGAATGAGCCAAATGAATTAGTGAATGAAGTACTGAAATACTTAAATTAGCACTTTTTACTTTAAAAAAAAAAAAAAAAAAAAAAATTGCGTTCTGTGTGTTTTTCTTACTATATTAGATCCCAACAGAGTTTTTAGACTGATGGTAATCTTAGTCCGAGACCTAGTGAACTAATATCAGAATGTATGTATTGATAGAGACTTCAAAGCACGTCTGTAAGTCACTCTGGATAAGGGCGTCTGCCAAATGCCATAAATGTAAATGTAAATTAATTGTCTCATAACATCCAGTGTGAAATTGGCATTTAGTATGCTTAGGCCCTGTTTACACTAGTGCGTTTTCATTTTAAAATGCATAAATTTTGCTACGGTTACACCTGTCGTCTACACTACTCTGGTGTTTTCGACCCTCGAAAACAGACTTTTGGAAACGCTGAAGACCCCGTTTTAGTTTGAAAACTTCGCGCTCGCGTTTCAGCGTAAACAGACCAAAACGAAGACTTTTTAAAACGAAGGTGTGGTTTCGCCCACATGATTGGGTCTTCTGGATCATTACGTATCCTTCCCTGATTCGTCAAACCCGTGTCATATGAACATTACGCTACCTTGATCATATACACAACAACACAGAGACTGAACCGCAAGATTTACTGGCTTTGTTGTCATTCTTAGCAGCAATTGTGTAGTTATATTCTGTATTTTATAATACTGCAGCTGCCTACATGAGCAAAAGGCAAGCTATGATTAGAGAAAATCGCCAACAAATTTCATTTCAAGCAGCCTAAGCACTACATGGAACGCCAGCAACCAATTTCCTGTTTACATTTGTATGCACATGCCCAGTATACATGAATGGTCATGTGACTGCGTTTTCGGTCATGTAGTGTGGACAGAGATCGTTTCTGAAACACTGTTTCAGAAATGCCAGTGTGTACAAGGATCATTTTCATTTTAAAACGAAAACACACTAGTGTAAACAGGGCCTTAGTTTATACCTCAATAGCTCTAGCAAGTTTTTAGTGTTGTATTGTGTTGTATTGTATTTTTCAGAGGGTATTTAGTATGTTGATCCAGCTATATTTCCCAGTAATTTGTTTATTTGCGCAAGGTTCCGTGGGCTCTATTTCCCAATAAATCAGCACGCAATGTTCTGTTAGCAATGAGTTATTGCTCGTCTAAATTTTCCCTCTTTTGTTTCGGTCTCTGAGATATTCATGCTGACCTCAAGCAGCAACCTTTTTCAAGAATTTCCCCAGACCTCAGATATGGGTGTGACTACATGTGTGTATGTGTGGGTGGGAGGGCCTGTTTTTGTATCTTGGTGGGGACCAAATGTCTTCCCAAGAATAGGAATATTTGACCCTTTGAACCTTGTAGGGACATTTAGGTGGTCTACATGAGGGAAAACTTGCAGCTTTTTTTTTATTATTATTATTTAAAGGAAATTAAAAGAGCCAAACGGGCTCCTTTTGTTTATTGAAGTTATAGGGTTAGGGTTAAATGTAGACATAATAGCATTAATTAACTGCTTTTGTAATAAGGTCCTCACAAGGATGGTAAGACTAACGTGTGTGTGTGTGTGTGTGTGTGTGTGTGTGTGTGTGTGTGTATGTGTGTGTGTGTGTGTGTGTGTTTGTGCGCGTGTGTGTTGGGGGGATGGGGGGTGAGTAACTACGCCCTGTAAAGGAAAAACAGATAAACAGGACCAAATGACATGTTCTTATCAGAACTTATCTGGTTAAAGGAGTATATTATGATACACCTCTTAATTCATTTCATACAAATTTGCAATCTTCAGCCCACTCATACACCTGCCCCACACCCATATGTTTATTCATGTGATCCACATGTGATCATGCAATCATTTCATCAGCACCATACAGGGCACAGCAGAGCATGCCAGGAATGCAGAGTTATAGTTTGAGCACATCTCATCACTCTAGGTGTAGACATATTACTAATTTCTAAAATGTATTAGCATGAGTGTTGAGTAAACTTCAGGAATTGCTTATGACTAATGAATCTAAATTTAAATACAAATAATCACATAAAGCTACAACTATTTCATATAGCTTAAATATTTGAGCGCCAATATAGTGCATGATAAACCAGTTTCCTTGGCGTACGTTAGCATCACACTGTATTTCTCAGATTTCTCTAAACACATTTCTCTTTTTTTATTTTCTTTCTTTCCCTCTCCATTGTGGCTCTTGTCTCTCAGTATGGACAGAGTGGGGGAGGAGGCATTCTGAGAAGCAACGCTCTGACACACACACACACACACACACACACACACACACACACACACACACACACACACACACACACACACATCACTGCTTGAGAAAGAGACAGAGAAGTAGGCTGAGAGCAACGCAACACAATGACTAACAAGCCTGCTGTTCTTTACACATAACTAGCACAAGACACTCACTCTCTCCAGCACCACAACCATATAGTCATAGTGAAAACACACACACACAGACACACACACACACACACACACACACACACACACACACACACACACACACACACACACACACACACACACACTCTGCTTGAATGCACTGCTGTCCTGCTGGCTGTTTTCCCTAGTAGCTTCCCCATATGCTGCAGTGAAGTGGATAAAATCAAGCAGCATGGCTGGATCTCCTTCTCTCCAACTGGTTAATGAGAGGCTTAGCGCACAACTCACATACGTCACCAAGTTGGCACTGATGATTAAAAGGAAATGGAAACTGTACACTGTTACACTAAATTAGAAAAGAGTTTATTTGACTCACAGTCTACATCATCTCCATATATGGCAAATTCATGCATAGGACTGAACCATTTCATTTCCAATAAATGATTTAAGGGCTATCGACTTGCTGAGCAAGACAAAATCTTGGTGTAGTAGTAAAATTTTCTCCATTTACCCGCTTTACAAAATTGCTCATGTTTTTTGATGACTCCATTCACTATGGAAACACACAAAACTAATTTCGGCCATGACTGATCATCCTCAGTGACTCTTTGTGGGTGTTATGGTTAACTGGTCTTCCCATGACCGGCAGGACTTGCGTGTCCGAAATCATAGGAAGCCATGTCAGTGTGGTGTGACAGACTTGTGTCATGGATAACAGGAAGCGACTGAAGCCTCCCTCTTCTCTTTTGACTGTCAGGGAGTATAAGAACAAGCAACACAGGAAGTTCCTGAGAGGCAGGGCATTTAGGATATTGAGCTGATGCCTGTAAAATTCCTGCTTACTTTCAAATGAAGGGCACAGAAAGAGACATTACAATGATTACATTTCTTAAAATTATTCTTCAGTATTCCTAAATTAAATTGGGCAATATGAATGAATCATTGTTTGTCAATAAAGGAATGATACTGACCTGAGTGAACTGTGTGTGTGTGTGTGTGTGTGTGTGTGTGTGTGTGTGTGTGTGTGTGTGTGTGTGAGAGAGAGAGAGAGAATTGTCTTTTCAATTCTCACTATTGAATCAATAAGTTTTCATATCATTCTTTATCATTCAAATTAGGCTAGCACAAACATTTGTAAATAAAGTAATCATACTAAATTTTGAGTCATAAAGTCATCTCATGTTGTACAAAATCATCTATCAGTTGCGTTTTCCTTTTTACATATTTATGCAAGCAGATATAGTCTAAAGTATAAGTGCAAGAGACTGCAGTTTAAGTATATTTTGACTAGGGGCAATGGACCATGTGGGCGTAAGATTTGACGAGTAGTGCTTTTTGTCTCCCTGCCTGACCAAAGCTCAGTTTCTATGGGCAGAGCACACACACACACACATACACACACACACACACACACACACAAGAGGACGAGAAAGGCATAAATTAAATTCTAGCAGTAAAATTATATTTAATGCACAAGCCATCAGTGTGTCAAACACTCCAGCCAAATACATCATTCTTTCACAATGTGATTGTGATCTACAGCACACTGTTTCATAAAACCTAAGTATGTGTCATTTAAAAATGGATAGTGTGCTGAGCAGGTCCAGCCCTTATTCTGAACTTTGTGCACATGGTTATGTTCATACACTAACAAAATGCCATGACCCTTCAAATGGCCTTTTCAAGAGAGACCTGCTTTGATAAAAACAGATATAAAGTTGACAAACCCCAGGCCGAGCACAAGCACACATTGCAACATACACTCTACATACACAAACAAGTAAAAGGTCAAGTAAAGCATGTATGAGACATCATTAAGACATATAAGCTTGGAGGATTTCGATTGAAAGGTTAGAGTAAATCATGAACAAACATCATTAAAAGGATAAAAGTTACAAATTTGAGGGGGAAAAAAATTCTAGGGACTGTTGCAGGTTGTTCCATTTCAAATCTAAAGCATGATTTTAGTTCTCTGTTTATTCAAAGTGGTTCACAGAGACATAGTTTTAACAGAATTGTGTTAAAAGCGATTAGAGATGAGAGATAATAAGGTCAAATACCTAAAATTGCTTTATAAATAAAACAACACAGTGCTATTCCCTTCTAGCCAATCAACTTTTTCATATATCACAAAATGCTGAGTTCCAAATTTATCATTGGTAATACTAAAACATAAGGTTACGTGTAATCTAATATAACATGTTAGATTACATCTTATGACTTGAGCAATGTTTGGGAATCATGAGTATAAAACATTTTCTGGATAATCCTTAAAAACAGAATTTCAGCTTTAATTTCATTATATTTACATCTAGATGTGTAAAACAAATTAGAACATGGTACCTTTGGTGACAGACCACCCAGTTGTTAGGTGAGCAAAAGTATAGGCGCAAATAGTCTTATTAATGTAAATAACACTTAATATTTAGTTGCATATCCCTTGCTTGCAATAACTGCATTAAGCCGATGACTCACTGTTCTGTTTTTCTTTTGTGTTGCTTTTCCAGGCTTTTGTGTAGCTTCTTTCATTTGTTGTTTGTTTTGGGGGGTTTCTCTCTTCAGGAGGTGAAATGCAGCTCAACTGGGTTAAGGTCTGGTGATTGACGTGGCCAGTCTAAAGCTTTCCATTTCTTCCCCCTGATGAAGTCCTTTGTTGAGTTGGCTGTGCTTTTTGGGTGGTTGTCTTCCCAATTAGATTAGATGCATTTCTCTGTAAATTGTTTCTGAATTCATTCTGCTTCCATCGTGAATTACATCATCAATAAAAATTAATATGTCTGTTCCAGAAGCAGCCATGCAGGCTCAAACCATGACACTACCGCCACAATGATTTTCTCAGCTTCAAAATGGCTGGCTTTTCTCCCATCAATAGCTCTCTGGTCTTCATGTTGATTTATCCTTTTTAACAACAAATGCACTTCTTCACACTTTGTCTTCACAGCTGAAACCTAGGGCTCAAACCAAGAGTAGACATTCAGAGCTATTAATTCTTTAAACAATCAATTTAACAGGGCACACCTGGGCAGCGAAAAACACCAGTCACGTTCCAATCTTTTGTGTAATGTGTAAAATGGGTGTGTTCAAACAAAAGGCTGCCATGTTCTAAGTTGTTTACAACCTTTAGATGTAAATATGAGGAAATGAAAGCTGAAACTGTGATCTGTTGTCTCATATATATCTTTTGATCTCAAACCCAAAGACTTCAAGATATATCTAAGAAAACAATAGAATTGGCCTTGCTGTTCCAATACTATCAGAGGGGACTGTGTATGAGTTGACTGGATCAATTTGAATGTCTTTCAGACAAACTTTTCTCTGTCAAAAGACTTAATGGACATGGTGCATCCGAAGTCGTGATACTTAGAGAATACTGAAAGGAGCCAAAAATTAACTGTTGAGTTATTATATACAACAGACTGAATGTTTGGACAAAGTACAGGTACATGTAATGTAGTGTATGAGTCGAGTGTCTAGTGAGATTGAACACATCATTAAGTTTAACCTGAAGAAACAGGGTTAGTGGGTGTAGCTTTTCTTTCAACTCTAGTTGTATGTAATTCAAATTGATCACTCTCATTACAATTCCTTGGAGGTTTGTGTTGAGATCAGGGTGAATCGTCCATATACACTGCAGTTTTTCTCTGATTTTCTACTCGTAATGGTTAATAGTGTGCTGTTACAGTTACAAAAATCTGTTAGCCTTAACACATTATAGTCTGCCATTATTTTTATTTACATGTTGAAATATTTCTGATGTGCTTAGTTATTCTGAAGCTTATTTGCTGTATTTTTGTTATTCCCATGAGAAGTGTGCTAAATGTGTTTAATAGGAAAACATTTTTTTAAAAAACAATTTTAAACATATGGTATAACAGTTATCAGTTTGCTGTTAGTTCTGAAAAACAAAAGAGCCAGAGCTTCTTTTCTCACTCACCATCTTCCAGCAATCTTCAGTGTCATATTAATGAGAAAGTTCAAGCCCCCTTGTAGGATAAGTGGTACAGAAAATGGATGGATGTATGGAAGTTGAAGCTTTTGAGCAAAGCGTACAGATGAGAATGTGAGAGAGCTGGACAGACAAAAGGACTAAAGCTCCGCTGCATCACTCTCTTTGTGTATAAATGTAGCAAGGGCTAAATCCCACTGACACCATTATCAGCAGGTAGATGAATGGCATTGTGGGTAATGTAGGAAACCATAAGCCAAAGTGAAAATAGACCAAAATGTTGATGGAAAGAGGTTGAAACTGAAAATGTTATTCAGAATTCAATTTAAAAATAAAATAAAATAAAATAAAATAAAATAAAATAAATCATGGACCCCACTGAAGATCCAGTGTTAATTATAAAGGTTATTATACAAATCATTCAGGGTGGATTTTTAAATTTTCTTTTCAATTACTTTACAATCTTGACTATTGTTTCGTTGTGAATTTTTTATTCTAATTTTAATTCTAGAATATTCTAATTTTCTCACTTTTAATTCTAATGTAAAATTCTGCATGTCTGATGAAGATTCATATTACCATTCCTATAAATTTCCTGTGCCAGAATTCATTCCAATTCATTCTGGTATTTATTTTAGTCAATATTGACTTAGAGGCAGAAATGCAGAAACGTCTAGGTTACGCATGTAACCCTGTTCCCTGAGAAGGGAACGAGACTTTGCGTTTAGCATAACACTATGGGAGTGCCTCTTGCGCGTGACCGGCATCTGAAGCTTCTGTAAAATAATGCCTATTTATAGGCCTGCAATGATCAGTTGATGTGGCAATTAAGTGCGTCGCTTAAATATGGCACCTGTGAACCGCGCCATCAGCCTCTTATATCTGAAGCGAATTCACAGGCCTGCCCTGGTATGACAAAGCTATGCAATGTCTTGTTCCCTTCTCAGGGAACAGGGTTACCCCAGACGTTCCCTTTCAAAGGGAACATCGACGTTGCATTTAGCATAACACTATCGGAACGAGAATAGTCACTCCGTCATACCGAAGGTACGACCTGTTCAAAAAGACCCAAGCCCGAAGGTCACTGCAAGACACTCGAGCTCGGGGTGGAATGAACATCCAGCCTGTAATAATGAATGAATGTGTGTGGCGTAGACCACCCTGCAGCAGCACACACATCCTGTAAGGATACCCCTTTGGACAAAGCCTTCGCGGAGGCGACCGCCCTAGTGGAATAAGCCCTTATGCCCAGAGGCATAGCAAGACCGTGTGCCTCATATGCAATCGAGATTGCTTCCACTATCCAATTAGAGATGCGCTGCTTTGACACAGCATCACCTCTACTGTCACAGCCAAAGCAGACCAGCAGCTGCTCCAACTTAGACCATTGGCCAGAGCGGTGGACGTAAGTACAGAGAGCCCTTACTGGACACAGCAGGTGCATTCTCTCTTGTTCCGGTGTGGGGAATGGAGGAGGGCAGAAAGCCTGCAACACCACAGGGTGTCCGGCATAGGATACAGGAAGGCCTTGGCTAATCCAGGGGCAAATTCAAGGCAGGAAGGGGCAACAGAGAGAGCTTGTAGAACTCCTACTCACTTGAGAGATATCAGGGCCAGCAGAAGAGCTACCTTTAGAATCTTCTAGAAAGTTTCTCAGAGGCTGACTCTAAGGGGTCAAATGGGGCATCATTTGACACCACGCATGAACCTTGAAGTTAGAGGATGTTGCCCCATAGAGGCTCCATCAACAGGGGCATGGCTGGCCACATAAACCTTGATTGTAGAAGGAGCCCACCCTGCTGAGAAACATTCTTGTAAGAACTCCAGGACTATAGCTATTGCGCAGTTCACTGGGTCTACAGTGGATCCCTGTGGATGGGAATCTCCCAAGAAGTGCCATCTAGCAGGGATATTATCTCTGAGAACCATAATCGAGCTGGCTAATAAGGTGCTACTAGCAGCAGACATAGACTGTCTTGGCGAACTCTCGCTAGAACTTGTGGGAGCAGAGTGATGGGGAAAAGCGTACAGATGTGACCTCAGCCACACGTGTACCATGGCGTCCAGCCCTAACTGTGCGGGAGGAGTGAGGGCGAACCACAGCGGGCCGTGTGTTGTCTCCTCGGAGGTGAACACATGCAGTCCTGCTTGGCCAAACCTCGCCATATGGACTCCACCACTTGTGGATGGAGCCCCCAATTCCTGGGCCTCAGCCCCTGCCTCAACAGGATGTCTGCCCCCATATTCCCAGAATTTACATTGCACTCACTGACAAACTTTCCTTCTGCACAGAGAAGAATTAGTTGCGCCTGCCTGAACAGGGGGCACGGACATAATCCTCCCTGGCGGTAAATATATGAGACCACCGGTGTGTTGTCTGTAAACACATGGTGACCTCTCAATTGAGGAAGAAGGAATTTCAGTGCTAGAAATATGGCCCACATTTCTAGGCAATTTATATGCCACTCCAGATGAGGGCCGCACCAGAGAATGTGAGCTGGACAGCTGTCTAAGACCGTGCTCCAGCCCATGAGGGAGGTGTCTGTCATTACCGTCTTCTGCTAAGGAGACACCCCTAGAGTGTAACCCTAGGCTAGAAATCGGGGACACTCAAATTCTCAGAGCACGTAGGCATCGCCACATGACACTGCTTATTCTCAGAGGTTTTGTCCTTGGACGAAACCCCCAACTTCTCAGCCACCACTGAACGGTCTCCTGTGCAATAGGCCCATAAGTGCCAATAGTCTCCCAAGATCCAGCTTTCTCTTGATCAGTATTGATAGGAATGACCCTACACATGTTGGGGATAGAAAAGCCCTCATAGTAGTAGAATCATTATAATCCCTGGATAAGTTGTCCACTGCACTGGGGAAAGCATACTTTTCTGAGGTTCAACCTGAGCCCCAAGCTCTTCATGTGGGCGAGAACAACATCTCAATGTTGAACCGCCAGTTCCCTGGATCGTGCTAGAATTAACCAGTCATCCAATAGTTTAGTACACGGATGCCCTGGGTCACAATGGAGCCAGAGTGACATCCATGCACTTTGTGAAGGTGGGAGGGGATAAAGCTAGCGATATTTCTATGTGGAAATATGCACCTTTTAGATCTGTCGTCACAAACCAGTCTTCAAACTGAATCTGTGGAACGATAAGTTTGGGCATCAGCATCTTGAACCTGTATGTCCGAAGAGTACAGTTCAGATGACACAGATCTAAAATAGGCCGCATACTCCTATTTTTTGCAGACCAGGAAATAACGGCTATAAAAACCTCCCTCCCAAAGGGAGCGACGTACAAGTTCTATGGCTCCTTTTGTCCAAGAGGGATCTTACTTCTTGCGCTAACATTGGGCTCTGGTCTGTGCTGACTACTGTGGTGAGCACACCTCTGAACCAGGGGGGTCGAGCTATAAACTGGACCCTGTAACCCTTTTCCATGCCAGATCTAGGTCTTTTAGTGACGTTAATTATTCCACATTCTATTGGAGGGAAAGCATCAGATTTTCGTTGCCCTGTGACAGCTCGCTGAAAAGAAAGCACTGAAAACTTGGGCCTGCCTTGTCTAGGGGAGGCCCTACAGTAGCACTGGGAGCTAACTGCCCTAACAACCTCATATCCCCTGATACGTCCCTCCACGGCCCCTCAGGACCGCTCTTCTTTGCCTGCTTGGCCTTTATGACCATTCTCGGATCAGGCCTAGTAGCAGGCCACGACTGTGTCTGCCTGGTTTCCCTGGCTGTCTGCGGTGGTTGGCCGGCTGCCATACTCGGCTTCTGGGTCTCCCTTGCACTAGTCTCTCTTGCACTACTGCTTGCCCAGGTTCGTGGATGCCCGGGTGAACTCGAGACAACAGGGAAGGAACTGGCTGAATGCTGCCATATGTTGAGCTCACTCAGCAGGTCTGCTTGGTAGGCCTGCAACACTGTTATTGTCTGCAGTGACCCACAAGCAAGACTACTACCGCATAGGCCTTGCCCACCAATGCCACGGTGGCCTTACACGGTGGATTGGATGGCAAAGCTGGCCCCATCTAATTACCTGCCGTCGATGGAGAGAAGTAGCTTGCAAGCGCCTCCTCCACCTTCAGCATAGCCGTTCATTCCCCACAATGTCCGAATAATCCAACATCGTGGGGTTATAAATACTTCTTAGGCATGGTTTTCCCCCAGAAGCCTGATATTTTGTCATGCACTTCTGGAAGAAAGGGGAGTTTCTGCAGTGTGAGGGATTTACTCATCTGTGGGAGGGAAAGGCTCATCCAGCCTTAGTAATCACTTCAAGCAGCTCTTTATATGCTGCTCTCAGTTTTTAGCACATCCTTCTGGCTCCTCAAAGTCAGAGAGGAATTATTACTATAATTTTTGTGTGGTCCCCCCCTTCTGGCTTTCCATAGCGGAAGGAGGAGTCGTGAAAAGTCCAAAATCCAGCGGAGAGCCGAACCCGGAAGACAGAGCAAGAGATAGAGCAGCGCTCGTCTCCGGCTCCTCTTTCGGATCCATACGAGATCCCCCGAACCTGAGACGGCTAGCTGCCTCGGCAGCGGCCGGCCCAGATCCATGAGGCTCTGAAACCCAACTCACTTCAGCTTCCACGAAAAGCACGAGTTTCGAGTCAAGCTGCTTAATGTAGGCATTACCATGGGCAGCCTCTTGAGGCTGCCATCACATGCTACATCCCTAAACACTTCACCCATAAAGTGTGCACTATTCCCCGTGATGAAACGGGAGCAAGCCGCAATACTCTTCCTGAATTCTCTCACTCATATTTTTCTGTCTTGCTCATTCCTTTTTTTCTTCTCTTTTTTTAAAAGGGATGGAAAAGTTCTGAGATTTTGAGAAATGATAGCAAGGAAATGAAGCGTCTTTTTGTTTCTTTACACAAACAATTGACATGAAGTCTTTCGCTGAAGATAATAATGGCTGATGGCGCAGTTCACAGGTGCCATATTTATATCACGCAACGCGCTTAATTGCCACGTCACCTGATCATGGCAGGCCTATAAATAGGCATGATTTTACACACGCTTCAGATGCCAGTCGCGCGCAAGAGGCGCTCCCAAAGTGTTATGCTGAATGCAACGTCAAAGTTCCCTTTGAAAGGGAACACTGTAAGATGTGTAATAAGATAAAAACAGAGCTACTCATACAGACACTCATTAAAAAAAACTAACCATATGTAACTGTTCCCACTAAAGTAGAGTGCCTTTAAGAAAGAGGTGTAATTCTTAATGAGACTTTAGTAATTCTGGTGTTGGATGATAAGCTCTCAGGTCTTTACTGTGCCAGTGTTTGATGTCATACCTAATGACACTCACTACCGAGTAGAGACATGTTATTATTAGTAACATTGTGTTTGCTGTATTCTTCTTCTTCTTCTTCTTCTTCTTCTTCTTCTTATTATTATTATTATTATTATTATTATTATTGTGTTTGTTTTATTAAAGCATATCATGGGTGATATTGGCCAGGCTTGTGTGCTAAGCAAAGGAAGTGTTTCATATCTCAATGCGCAGTAAGCTCTGGGAGTGCAGCCAATCACTGGGCAGAGAAAGGATGGCACAGTGCCCACTGTGAAAAAGGGGTGAAGGAAGGTGTGTGAGCAGAAACAAGAAGATACGGCCACTTCTACACTCGTTGACCACATACACATACACATACATGCACCAGATACAGGCATGGACAAAAACAAACAGTGCTGTTCGATGCACACTGAGCTCAGACAGAGCAGAGTCATCCATTTTATGTTGACTTTTCTTTCAAAGTAAATGAGTCACTTCACCTTCTGTGCACTGTTTTGAAAGAACTTTTTTTTTTTTTTTTTTTTTAAAGAATTTAATTGCTATAGTCATGTACATGCTTGTCTAGATATTGGTGAAGAACCATAACACTGGAACAACATGTGACCTTTAATAGACAGATTAAATGACAACAGTAGGATTTAAGCAGTTTTGCTGAGGTGTTGAGATGACATGAGGACACAGGGCATTGTGTGCTGTTATAGGAAAATAATAATGAGTGAGGTGATTCTGAAGTTGAGTACTTTCCAAAATCAGCACACCCCAACGTGTTTTATTCTTCTAATTCCACAGCAAGACAGTGATTACAATGTTTTATGTTTATGATTACAGTTACATTTAACGTTGTGGAACATTACACGAAAGAAAACATTTTCCTGTGGCAGAAAAGCTCTGACGCTGGAGACTCCTTCCATGACTGTTAAGTAAACATCTTCTTGTACTTCTTGCTAAAGAAGGCAATATAAAAAAATGGGGGGGGGGGGGGGGGGGGGGTGCTCAGTGTAAATTGTTATTTTGCCTTCTGGGAAACATGTCAATATTTTATGTAGCTTCTGAAGGTCAGTACTAAATGAAAAAAATAGGATCTTTAAACAAAATAATAACAATTTACACCGATCATCTTGTTCAATAGTTTACACCCCCCGGCTCTTAATGTATCGTGTTGCCTTCTTGAGCATCAGTGAATATTTAGACATTTTGTAATAGTCATGTACAAGTCCCTCAGTTGTCCTCAGTGTGAAAAGGTGGATCTCAACACTATATAGTCACTGATGGAAAGGGATCAAATATGCAGAAGATGTGCAGGACCTGGAGGATTTTTCTGAAGAACAGTGGGCAGTTTAACTGCTCAGGACAAACAAGGAACTCACGAACAACTATCACAAAACATAAACATAGTCGTTGATCATCCAGGTAACGACACACAGTATTAATAATCAAGCGTATGTAAAATTTTGAACTGGTTCATTTGAACGTATTTTGTATTATTATTATTATGTGAATATTCTGCCACACATTACTATGTAAAGGATAACATATTAAAGCGAGCACATTAATGTAAACCTGTGAACTGAATGGCAGCCAGAACTACAGTCAGAGCTGATGTTTGAGAATTCACCAGTGCTGTGATATAAGTAGTTTATAGAGCATACGCAGACAGTGTTCTCATTATAATGAGACTGTTTTTATTAAATGATAGACTCCATGGTGCATCTTTAAATTAAATGAGAGTTGTGTTATTATTCAAAATGTCACATTAAGTCTTTAAGTAGCATTAGGTAGGTTAGTGTACAGCAGTACAGCAGCTCCTAGGATTGCACTGTGAGAACCCAGAGGTCAGGGTCACTCTGTTTTTCTGTATGTGTGGGAATGCATGTGTGTGTGTGTGTGTGTGTGTGTGTGTGTGTGTGTGTGTGTGTGTGTGTGTGTGCCTCTGAGTGAATGTGTATAAGTGCATGCATAATTGTCATGCTGATTTAGTTCCTATTTTGCAAGCCCATCTGTTTGGTTATATTTAACTCTTCCCCTGCTACTCCTTATCAGTGGATTGCAGAGAGCGGTGCAGAAACTGAGCGCACATGAGAATCTTCACACTAACTAAAACTCCCTAATCCAGCCTGCATGAGCTGCATTCAGTGGTGCTTATAACAAATGCAAACTGCCTAAATAGGGGATGTCTAGACTGCAGATGTCTAGATGTGCTTTACATATATTTTGCATTTAATACTTTAACGAATCATATGCAAAAGAATATTTTCAAAAACATAAATAAAAATAAATAACATCTTGTAACATAACAGAAAGGTATTTAGCAAGACATCCTGAAATACAGCGTAGCGTTAGCAATGCAGTTACAAAGTATTTCACATATGATGGCTATAAATGTACAATATATTTACACAAATATGTACAATCACTGACTGCTTTAATAGGAACACCTGTGCACATGCTCATTCATGCAATTATCCAATCAGCCAATCATGTGGCAGCAGCACAATGCATAAAATCATGTAGCTACAGGTCAAGAGCTTTAGTTAATGTTCACATGAAACATCAGAATGAGGAAAAAATGTGATCTCAGTGACTTAAACCATGGCATGGTTGTTGGAGCCAGATGAGTTGGTTGGGGTTTTTCAGAAACTGCTGATCTCCTGGGATTTTCACATGCAACAGGATCAAGATTTTACACAGAATGGTGCAAACAAATAAACAAATAAAAAACACATCCAGTGAGTGGCAGTTATACATGCCTTGCTGATGAGAGAGGCCATGCTAGTTCAAGCTGACAGGAAGGCTATGGCAACTCAGATTAACCAGTCTTTACAACTGTGATGAGCAGAAAACTATCTCGGTATGCACAAAATTTCTAACCTTGTGGTGGATGGGCTACAACAGCAAAAGACCACATCAGGTTCCACTCCTGTCAGGAATCTGAGGCCACAGTGAGAACAGGCTCACAGAAATTGGACACTTGAAGATTAGAAAAAAATCACCTGGTCCTGAGCAGGGTACAGATGTTCCTATTAAAGTGCCTGGTGAGTATGTCTTGCCATTGTTTTAAAGGAATATGTAGAATAACGCCATTGATGTTAGTTGGATATCCCACAGGAACTGAATCAAGTATATAGCTGAAAACTTCATCAAGCTTCTTCCTTTTGTATCTAAATGTAATCATTTAATAAGTGTCAGGTCTTCATTAGAAAACTATGATAAGACAAAATTCTTTTGTGATAAGGGAAATATTTTAGGATCAACACACAATTGTTTATTTAAGTTATCCATTCATCCAGCCATCAATTTTCTATACTGCTTATCCTATTGGGTCACGGGGAACCTGGAGCCTATCCTAGGATGCATTGGGCACAAGGTGGTGTACACACTGTACAAGGTGCCAATCCATCGCAGGGCACAATCACATACACATTCATACACCCATTCATACACTACGGACACTTTGGACATGCCTACCATGCATGTCTTTGGATTGGGGAGGAAACCGGAGTACCTGGAGGAAACCCCCACAGTACAAGGAATCCCCAACCCTGGTGGTGTGAGGTGAATGTGCTAACCACTAAGCCACCCTGCCAACAGTCTCAGTGAAGGAAAGACATACAGTATGGGTCTGATAAGCACAGTGTCTTCTACTACAGGGGTTCTCAAACTTTTTGTATCCAGGGACTTCTTTAATGTAATCCAACTATTCAAATAGTAGACTTCTTATTTAAATGTGTTGGAGCCATAGAGCTATTTCCATCCATCCATTTAACATACCGCTTATCCTACACAGGGTTGCAGGGGAGTCTCGTGCCTATCCCTGGCAACTCAGGGCACAAGGCAGGGCACAATAGCATACACATTGACACACTACAGACAATTTGGAAATGCCTTTGAAAACTCAACCTACAACGCATGTCTTTGGACTGGAGGAAGAAACTGGAGTACCTGGAGGAAACCTCTGAAGCATGGCAAGAACATGCAAACTCCGCACACACAGGGCAGGATTTGAACCCCCACCCCAGCAGGTGTGAGGTGGATATACATAGATCTATTTATTTCTGGAATTTCCACTGACAAAACGCATTAGGTTCAAGTTGGCATTATTTATAGGCTGACTTGTCTTTGAGTTATTGAAGTTTGAATTAAATCTATTCCATTCAAGTGACTGGCAGCACGCTGATGTGTTGGGTAGTGTTGCCGCCTCTCAGCTTCATGGTCCAAGTTCTACCTGGGTTACTGCCTGTGTGGAGTTTCGCATGTTTCCCCTATGCTTCCTGGGATAGTCTCCTGATCCACTCTAACCCTGACCAGCATAAAGCAGTTAGTGAAGAACACAATAATAATTATAATGACTTTGATAATGGTGGGTTGTGATTGAAGGGGGGCACAGTGGCTCAGTGTTTAGCCCTGCACCTCTGGGATTGAAGATTCTATTCCCACCTCTGTCCTGTGTGCATGGAGTTTGCATGTTCTCCCTGTGCTTCAGGGGTTTCCTCCATGTACTCCGGTTTCCTCCCCCAGTCCAAAGACATGTGTTGTAGGCTGATTGGCATGTCTAAATTGTCTGTAGTGTGTGAATGGGTGTGTGATGGGTTGGCACCCAGTCCAGGGTGTCCCCTGCCTTGTGCAATAAGTCCCCTGGGATAGGCTCCAGGCTCCCCATGACCCTATGTAGGATAAACGGTATGGAAAATGGATGGATGGATGAGTTGAGACACCCTGACACCTTAGGCACCACACTTTGACAACTACTGTGCTCATCAAGATAAAATTGGCTACTGAACTGGCTTGACAAAATATTTTAAAGGAAAGTACTGGAGTTACTGAATTTCAGTTTTTGAATGCAAGGGGTTTTTAGAATATAAAAAAAAAATATCTCAAAAGCATTACATTTTTCCCAAAACTGTTATTTTATTTTCTTACAGTATAACACCCTTATATAGCCTCCTTTAGCCATCATTTGACTTTCCTAATTGATATCAAACCAACATGTAAATGATTAGCATGTTTGGAACAGTATGTATCATTTAGGTGGACAAAATAGTTAATTTCTGCTTGCTTACAGGAAGAGTGAGAGGCTATAGAGAGCAAACACAATAGAGGCAAAAAGAGGGAGAGTTCTATCTATCTCTATTTCTCGCTCCATGCTGTCAGATCACTCAGTGGTGATTTCCATATCAATATTTGAGTGACGCTAAATTATTTAGAGCCGTGCAGTGACACAACAGGGCGCAAGGCTGAGTGGCGCCTCTGCATCATCCCACATCCTAATGTGTGTGTGTGTGTGTTTGTGTGTCAGTCTCTGTGGACTTGTTTGTCATAGGCTCATCACTCTCCTCTCTCTCTTTCCATTCTCCCTTGATCAAACATCCACCATTTATATCATAAGGCTTATGTTCATTATTTACAAGCGTTTCCATCAAGAGAGATGTTAGCATGTGAAATTGAAACCAGTCTGCACACTAGCATTTCTGTGACTGTAAGCTTGCATGTGTAGTGTGCATATCTATGTTTGTGTGAATGCTTGCTGTGGTTCACTATCTGAGTTTGTGGTTATTTTCAGTTGATTGCTGAGTTTTCATATGACTAATGATGTGTCTCAGAGCTACAAGTTCCTTCAGTAACCAGTATCATGCACAGAGTAAAGTATCAGTCAGAGCAGACGGTGAGGAAGAGAGATGGAGTGAAATGGGGTCCATTTTTCTGGCCGTTGAAGCTTAGTGGCTCGAGTGCCTGGGTCCTCCACCATTTCTTTCCTGCCGAGCTCCACTTAACCCTGCTGACCTTGCTTCTGTCTCCAAAACTGATTGGTTGCCAGTCACCTTGGCAACCTGGGATTGCTCAGCTCCATTACTGGCTGGATGCCATTCATGCCCATCTATTCACACAGCAGTGCCACGTACATTTGGGAGTCTCCAACTGAGCTCTCTGAAGCGAATCGTTACATGCACCAAACTGTAACATGTTTATATCCAAAAAGTTTGCATGACCAAACTCTCTTCATTTTCAACCATCCATCATAACCCCCACTCCTACCCCTTTTCCGAGTCGGGTACAGCAAAGCAAACAAGGCAATCAAGTGGTAACATGCGCGCTGCCTACAGAGTATGTAGACAGCATACATGTTACCATTTGATTGCCTTATTTGTTGCGCCAACAACTTCCTGCTTTCAGACGTCGTCTATCACCCTCCCCCACTCCCCACAGAGAAAGAGAAAAAGAAAAAAAGTGCAAGAAAGAGATCCCAGTTTAATCCTGTTTGTTTTACAGGAGTCGGGTTCTTAGTCTTGACATAAATCTCAATAGGATTGGATTAAACTGAGGGTGGATGCGGATCATTTAGTTCTGAAACAGCAAGCCAAAATTCTTAGCCTTGTACAGTTCTGGAGATTTGGAGTTGAGATTCAGCTATACTTCATCTCAAAATAACACTACTAGTTATTAGTATTAAAAACACTACTATAATACGACTACTACTCAGTTACTCTTACAACCCTGAACCACCTTTCCTGTAACAGCACATACTGAAGTGTTTATATTCCTTTTACACCACAATGAAATGTCAATTTCTATTTTTGTTATATTAATGAAGGGCAAATCATGCTTTTTCTTTTTTAAAACCATTTAAAGTTGCTGTGCAACGAAAATATAGCAACTATAAAATTTGTTCCCCCACCAGCATCTCATTTTCCCTCACCTGAAGTTAATAAGACAAAAAAATATATATATATCCCACACAACTTGTCACAAAGAATCTGTCCTCGGTTTTGAAGACTCCCTTGATAGAAAACTTACCAATACAAAGAGTGGAAACCCAAGACTCCTTAGAAAAATGTTAAACAACCCTCCTTACAAAAAAAGCTTCCCAATATCAATGGTTATACATTCCTCTTTGTTAAATTACAACACATTTACAAAAAAATCCATCTATTATTGGCTGTAGACAATGTCGAATGTCCATTTTACAAGTCTCTGTGTAGGTTTTTACTATATAAAGGAACATATTAGAATGAATACATTACTCGAAACCTTTCATTTCAATTACAGCAGGCACTATCCCAGAGCTGCTGTTACAGTAAAAAAAAAAAAAAAAGAAAAAAGAAAAAAGATGCATTTAACCTCAGATGACTGTAGGTCAATCAATTTCAAAACCCAATCAAAATAAAGCGGTTTTCTGCCAAAAGTCTACACTCCAGCTGCAATGGCTGGGACAGTATTATTAGCTTCAAAGGAAACGGCGTGATAAGGATCTGTAAATTATGCTGACCCCTATAGAGATATTGGCATTTCACAGCTCAACATTCAACCTGCAGAAAGTCATTAGTTAGCTGAGTGAGCTAGACTAGCTAGCTAGATCTTTAGATGTTTTACAGTATGAAAGCTCTGTATTAAACTGAATTGCATGTTGTGGTAAATATATATATATATATATATATATATATATATATATATATATATATATATATATATATATTTATATATATATATATATATATATATAGATATATATATAAAACACTATTATAAACGCTATATATAGCGTTTATAATGTAGGTGGTGCTCACTTCAGCATAGCTCACTTGGTTAGTTAACATAATTGCTCAACATGCCTTCCTCAGATATAAAAAAAAATTCATATAAGTAGTGTAGGCATGTAAAAATAAAATAAAAAGGGGGTTTCACAACACGACTAACTTGAGTCATTTTCTTGATCACTACTTTTACTTTTATGTGATAAGATTGCTGCATTTTCATGTTATTTTGTAATTTGGGGAAACATTCCTAATCAGCTATCAGACTTGTCCTTCATGGCTGCTCTTTTGGTCACCACTCATTGTCACTACTGTTCAGTGGGTGGGACTAAACATTCTTACCCCCACCATTTTCATATTGTCCAGTGCCAACAGGATGGCAAACACCCTCGCGTGCCCAACCATGCATATCAGCTTGGGTAATTATAGCAAGAATAACACATAGGAGGCCTCTCCCCTAATGCCGAGGCAGCAGCACAAATGACCACTCAAAGTGTGTGTGTGTGTGTGTGTGTGTGTGTGTGTGTGTCATTGTAAGGGCCTGGAGGAATGAGCTTATTGATTTCTGGAGACTGTGGCTAAATAGCTTCCCGCCACTTCTGTCAAAGTGCCCTGCTTGAAGAGGAAAAGGGGGAAAATTGAACCAATGCTCAGAGATCTCACTCGTTAGCATGCTCTCAGTGCCTTTTAGAAGCTTGTGACATTCAACACACTCTCCATCAAAACAGCTAAATGTGACACATTACTATGGGTTTATCTGACAGATACTGTGTCTCTTTTAAATCCATCCATCTTCTATACCGCTTGTCCTTTTCAGGGTCACAGGAACCTGGAGCCTATCTCAGGGAGCATTAGGCACAAGGCAGGGTATCCATGGGTGTCCATCCATCGCAGGGCACAATCACATACACACTCACACACCCATTCATACACTACAGACACTTTGGATATGCCAATCACATACACACTCACACACCCATTCACACACTACGGACACTTTAGACATGCCAATCAGCCTACCATGCATGTCTTTGGACTGGAGGAGGAAACCAGAGTACCCGGAGGAAACCCCAAACAGCACGGGGAGAACATGCAAACTCCGCACACACAGGGCCACAGTGGGAATCGAACCCCCAGCCCTGGAGATGTGAGGTGAACGTGCTAACCACTAAGCCACCGTGTGCCCATCTCTTTTAAATTTCAACCTGAAATGTATCTTGAGTAATGTAAAACAGTGTAGTATAGTATAATTTATCTTTTTGTTGAGACAAGTAGATGAGTGGAGTTAAAACGACGTTTTAAGAGAATTTTAAAGCACATGTTTATTAATTATATGTATACAGAAATAAAGTATATGTAGCCTACTGTTGCCACCAAAATGACAAAAACATTTAATTTATTGGGAAAGTGTGTCTACAATATATACGATATACAGTACATCATATTACTATGCAAGTATTTAGTATATACTTATACTAATAGGGTTCAAAAGCTACAAAAGCAATCAGAACTATTATGAGCTTATGAGAGTTTCCTATGTGAATTACATTTATAACTGATGAACGTTTTTCAAAACGAATACTTCGTGATCAAGATCACTTACATTTCAATTTAAACTAATCATTTCATTGTTGTCTCAGTTTTTAAGTGCATTATTTTTCATTGATCTTGTCAAATCCCTGACTCTACAGGAAGCTCAGTGGGGTGCTTCAGTACAGTGGGGGAAAAAACAGTGGGTTTTTGGTGTGGCCCTAGGCTTTACTTACCATCTAACTTGTGTTTGTCTCTGTCAGCCTTTTCATGAATGCAAGAGGGAAAGACATTTTGTTTAGGACCTTTAGGGTTGAAGCATGCCCTTGTTCTCTGTGGTTTTAAAGTCTTGATTGTTCTTATTCATCTGTTGTTGGGACAAACAATTTTGAGTTAACCGGATTAAATTTAACTGACTGGAAATAATTAAATGGGGGAAAAAAACCTTCACATAATGAAATATTTGTCATTTAAAATTCTGAAAACAACATTTTTATTTATCAGAGCCTAAATAACCAACCTCTATAAACAAACAAATAACGTCAGGTGGCAAAAAATAAATAAATAAATAAATAATAATTTGTAGTAATTTTCTCCCCAAAAGTAAACCAATATTCAGAAAGGAAGCAGGAACAAATAAGTATCAAAATCAATAAGAGAGTAATTAGCAACCAAGTGTGACTAATGAAATGTACAAGATTAGTTCATCATGAAGTGTGACGGCCTCTATAAAAGCAGAAATTTTGGCAGTTTGGTGTTCTTGAGCACTCAGGTGTGTGGCTACATAATGCCAAGAAGAAAGGACATCAGCCATGACCTCAGAAGCAATTGTTGCTCCTTATCAATCTGGAAAGGGTTATTAGGCCATCTCTAAAAAAAAAAAAAATGTTGAAATACACCATTCAACAGTTAAAAGGATTGTTTGCAAATGGAGAGCCTTCAGGACAGTTGCCAATCTTCCCAGGAGTGAGAGTCCCAACAAATTCAGTCTGAAGTCAGACCATTTAGTGCTCAGAGATATAAATAAAACCCCCAGATCTCCATCATATGACCTACAGACCTCATGACAGCACAATCAGAAAAAGATTGAACAAGTATGGCTTTCATGGAAGGGTTACAAGGAAAAAGACCCTTCTCTCCAAAAATAATATGGCAGCATGACTTAAGTGTGTAAAATCGCATCTGAACAAACCACAAAAGTTCTGGAACAATATCCTTGTGACTGATGAGACCAAGGTGGCGATGTTTGGTCTCATCAGCATGATGCACAGTGCCACATTTGGTGATACACAAACACAGTACATCACCACAACACCACGCACCTACTGTGAAGCATGATGGTGGATGGAGTGATGATTTGGGCTTGTTTTGCAGCCACAGGACCTTCTTCAGATCTTGAGATAAATGTGAGGCCTTCTATCCAGCAGTTTTATCTGGACTGAAATTGTGTCATGCAACAGGACAATGATCCCGAACATACCAGCACACATCTTTATGGCTAAAGAAGAAAAAAATTAAGGTGCTGGAGTGGCCAGACCTCAACCCCATTGAGATGCCCTAAAACATCAATGAACTGAAGCAATGTTGTAAAGAGTGGGCCACATTTTCTCCAAAATGATGTGAGAGAAAATGATGTAGGAGACAAACTCCTACAGAAAAGGAACAGTTTAATTCAAGTTAATGCTACTAAAGGTGGTTCTACATGTTACTGAATTATATGGTGTACATATTTTTCTCACCCGGTTTTTGAATGTTGGTATACTTTCTTGGGGGAAATGACTACATATTGAAATCTGTTGTTTTTTTTGTTGCCATCTGGGGCTATTTGTTTGTATATAGAAGTTGGTGAGGCCACATAGTTGGCATTTAGTCTCTGATAACTAAAAACCTAGAATTGAAGGAGGTTGTACTTTCTTTTTCCCATAACTGTATATACAGATTGACAGGCCATTGAGAAGTCCCACGCATTCAACAGTTATTCTATGTTTAATAATCACGTAACACCATCTTGATCAAAGCATAACGTTCACTACGTAATGAAAGCACACTTAGCTGGCAAGCTAGCAATTAAAACATTACCCTTTTTGCAGCCACATTTGTTAAACATGCTCCTTATTTATTTAACCTGATCTCTGCAGGCAGAAAGTATAGGCAAGTAAGTAAAACATTTCTGTGTTTGTGAAATATATTACTTTTTTTTCTAAAAGCAGAAGTATCAAATTATGTCAACGGCAGAAAAAAACTTATTTCAGTCAAAACCAGATTTGTCATCATTTTTTGTCTATTTGCAGAATAACAACAGACTGATAGGCTCTATGCCACATAATAGAATTCATGTCTAGTGAGTATTTTTAATATAATTTTGCCTAGTTGAATATATTTTCAAATGCCAAAAATATCATAGAATTTGTTTTATCAAGACATCTTAATATATATTTTTGAAAGGTAATAAAGTGTAGTCTTGGTGACTGTGTGCATTTCCATATTGCACTTAGAATATAACAGCAGGCTGACTGAATAAATAAATTGTTATTTTGTGGGCTGTGTTTATATTTGCTAATTCCTCATCTCTATTAAGGCAGTAAAATTCAGGTATATTTATTGCCATAATCGAGTGTTTGGTATTTAATTCATTTTGCTCATTCATATAGTTAATTGTAAGGTGTTCTATGTGTAATATCTCATCAATGTCTGGTTCACATTTAGCACTCACAACAAAATTGTTAAGGAGAAACGGATTTATTCACTTTAATTAATTAGCTGTTTTTTGGAAGAACCTTTTTTGTATTTACAGCAAGTTGTGGAGTGGCAAAAAGAGTCTGCTTCCACACAACTAGGTTCTAAGAAATGGGACAAGCCGTGTTTGAAGTCAGTAAACTATTATTTTGGCATTGCATTTGTACTAAAAAAAAAAAAAAAAAAAAAAAAAAAGTGTCATGTTTTTTAAAAAGGTTTTCGCTATGTCTGCAGATTTCAAACAAAATTTGCTGACAAAGTGGTATTAAAAAAAAACATGTGTATCTGCTGTTCCACTGCTCCTCCCATATCAGTGCAGACTTTTTCATTTCTGATAACAAAAATAGCTACTGAAAAAACAAACTGAAAAGACAAAATTATCAATAACCAGAAAATGTGCACGTGTTCCAACATGTAAATGTCCCAGATGCTTGCATTCATAAAATAAAGTTTAAATTTAGCTGCATATAATGCGCAACTGCAGGTTTCTGTTTCATCTGTCAGTCTGCTGCTGGGTGCTATGATTCCGGTTGAGTGCACTCCTGTATAAACCAACAACTTTAATAAGTTCTGCAATTTTAATAAGAGCTTCCATATATCACTGCTTGGACTACACCAGTAATGCACATCAAATACAATCAAATTACATACTTAAAGCAGCAAAATATGGATGATAATGTATATCATGAGCTTTTATTACTGTATAAAGTTCAGTTTGCTATTCTAGATTCACCCTGATAGAATTTAATACTATGATGTGTGTGTAAAATTGTGATATTTTTGTGGCAGTCTGGGAAAACCCAACAGATGTCACTGTGACTGAATTCTGGAAAACAGCCAAAAAAACAAATTAAAAAATCAGGTTTTGACCAAAATATGCTTTGACACATCTACTTTGATGTGGATTTTTATTTATTTATTAATTTTCCATGGCTTTCTATTATTTTTGCTTTTACTTATTACATGTTAAATGAAATGCAACGGTGTGTTTCAGTGGATTGAGAATGACAATGCTGTATCTTTTATGTCTGGTTGAGATACATGAAAAAAAAAAAGATAAACACCTTTCAGTTCAGGAAAAACTGTAACTTTCAGAACTATATATAGTAGAACATGTCGCAGTTTCTCAATGTGGTGGGTTTTTCCAGGCTGCCACACATGCACATGTCATCACCATGTCATCGGCCCTTTATGCGTGTGATGTACTGGCATGGCATGAACACTGTGTGTGATTTCATTTGGTCATTTTTAGACCTCTTCTTCTTCTTCAATTCTGCACTGGTGTCCCTAATGTCATGCTTGTGTAGGTTTAGAGTTTCACTTCTGTGACAAAAAGGGAGTCCATGATTTCACAAGTGCACGTGTTGGAACAACACCTGTAGGTACACAGCACATCTTATTTTTCATAACAGCAAGAGCTTGATATCTTGTTGTTCTGTGGGTATCTTGGGTTATTGTCAGGACATGAAAAATTAAAACCTGCCCTACAGCTAAACTGCCTAGTTAGCGCATCCTCCAAACACAGAATTTGATGCACACCAGTGAATATCAGGACTGAGTGCAAGAAACTGGAGGCCATGCCTAGAAGCCTTCTACTTCAGATCTAGTTCAAATGCTGGCCTATGGCAGGCAAGCCAACTGCACAAGATTTCAACAGCTTGAATTCTGATCTAGGATCAGTTATCAGCGTCCAAACTGCCTGTACTGATTTGGATCCTCTGTGCCATGCTGTGTTTGGGCCTTAAGCTCCATCTGCTTAGCCATTGAACTCAGCAGTATACTGTAGCCTGGGGCTTGTGAGGGTGGACATTGCTTTGGTATGTGGCTATCTATCTTTAGTATATTTTGACTTTTTTTTTTTTTTTTGCAACTCACTGTTGACAGAAAGATGACTGACATTTCCACATAAATATAACTGGATTCTGACAATGTTATTGAGCAATATTGAGCTTTGCTGTGAGTCTAATCTCTCTCTCTCTCTCTGTCTCTCTCTCTCGCTCTACACTGTTGTTCAGGGATAACAACACACACACACACACACACACACACACACACACACACACACACACACACACTTAGTGGCATTACTCTCAGCCCCTTACTTCCTCTTATTGTAAGCAGCAGGAAGAAGATAGGTGAAGAGACTGTTTCCGCTCAAAAGGCACAGAAGAAAAACTTCGATGAGATGCCAGTTCTACAGAAGTAAGGTTTTAATGTATCATGAAGCTCATGTTGAGGTATAACTGAAAAGACAGAATTACATCGAAATAAAATTATTGATAAATATACTTGATTCATATGAAAAGTTACAAAGGTTAATGATAGGGCTGGAAGGGAGCAGACAGACCTTTTCTCATGTCTTCATTTGTATGAAATCAAACAAAATCTCCCCAAATTGTTTTCAATTTCCTGTGCTTATTCAAATTCTTGAAAATTTCTCATGAGACCAGATTCACTTCAACTCATACAACAATTCTCTCTGTTGTTCTTACATATAACTGTCTTGCATTTTTGGGGGGTTATTTGTTCCAAACTTGTCAGGACATTTACTTTTTGCATTTGTATTTAGTCATTTGGCAGGCAATCATATTCAGATAATCTTACATAAACATTCAAGCAGAAAAAGGTGTAAACAAAGCCCGTGGCAGCATTTAAACTTCAATCTTCAGGATCTTCAGTCTTTCCTTTAATCATTTATTTATTTGGTCACAAAACAAGTTAATTAAATTACCCTTTTACAATACAAACATAAAGGTTGTACTTTAAAGTATATATACTAACTTAGATTTTCCCTTTGAACAGTAACATAAAGGGTAGACATGGTGTGTAGTGTGTAAGGGAATACAGTGTCTCATAAACTCATCAGTATGATATTTTGAATACCTTTGGAATGCAAGGAAGCTATGGGTGCAGTATGTGCAATGCAGATACCTAGCTATCAGTGGTGGATTCTGGTAAAGAAGCCGTGTAAACCTTCAAATGTTTTGATGAATATTTATGACGAGTAAATTATAGACGCATTCTTTAAATAAAAACCTCTCTGCTTAGAACAAATGATAACAATTCGTAAAAATAGCATGATTAATATTCTCCGACTGCTTCTGAGAGCATTAGCATTGCACAAACAAATTACCTCCCTTACCAACATGCTCATCAGAATGCGTATACACACATACACATACACACACACACTCACACACACACACACACACACACACACACACCATGCTGACTATCACGTCCACAGTAACTGCACACTGACACAAGCATGTGTGCAGCACACCAAACCAGTCGATGAATCATTAACCATCTGCTGTTCAGGCAGAGAGAGAAGGGCAGAGAGGGAGAGAGAAGGGGAGTGAAAGAGATCATCAAGACCACAGAACAAAGTCTGCTTTTTATGGCGTCTCTCAGGACAACAACAATGTCTCTGTTTAGCTTGCAGAATTGCCTGAGAGAAAGAGATACAGTGTGGAAGAAGCCTAGAGGAGGAAAACAGAGAGAAGCCCTGTGTTTAGTGAGAGGTAACCAGTTAAGATTTGCTCTCCGAGGGTAATTGTAGCAGCTGTAGGGCAGATTGCAGGGAGCCACAGAGAGCGATCAGCTGGAGCAGCTGTTGAAACACCGGCAAACAGAAAGAAAAAACACAATATAATAAACAGAGCAGGTTAAGTCAAGTTAAAGTTAAATATATAAAACATATTTTCCCCCCAGATCATCCCAATGCAATGATTCCATGATTTAGCATCTATAATCATTATTACAACATCATTATTATTATTATTATTATTATTATTATTATTATTATTAATAATAATAATAATAATAATAGCAATAATACATGCATTATTGAGCAAAGTTTTAAGAGTTATCAGTATGATCAGTATGATAGTAGTTTCATTCCAAAATGCAATATAATTCTTTTTTAATTAATTAATTCATTAATTGATCCATTTATTTATTTATTTATTTAGTTAGTTATTTTACAAAATTTGTTTTTTTTTTTTATATTAGTCACCCTGACAAGTATTTCATTTTATAATCATAGCACGGTTTTCATTTCTGACAGTAGTTCCTGATGTTACATAAATTAGTTATAGGTTTATATTAATGTCATAGTTCTAATGTTTATAATTTCATTATCCAGTGTCACCCAGATAAGGATGGGTTCCCTTTTGAGTCTGGCTCCTCTCAAGGTTTCTTCCTCATGTCGTCTCAGGGAGTTTTTCCTTGCCACCGTCACCTCTGGTTTGCTCATTAGGGATTAATTCATACATTTAAAATCTATATCCTGAATTTATACATTTCTGTAAACCTGCTTTGGGATAATGTATGTTGTTAAAAGCGCTATACAAATAAAACTGAATTTGAGCTTGTTTTGTTGATCTGGAGGTTTGCTTTGGGTCGCTGGCCTGCTGAAAGGTGAAATTCCTCTTCATCTTAAGTGTTTCAGCAGAAGCCTTATGGTTTTGGGCCAAAATTGACTGGTATTTGGAGCTGTTCATTATTCCCTCCACCCTGATTAAAGCCCCAGTTGCAGCTGAAGAAAAACAGCCAAAGTATGATGCTGCCACCACCATGCGTCACCGTGGGGATGATTTTCTTTTGGTAATGTGTTTTTATTTGTGCCAAACATATTTTTTGGTATTATGGCCAAAAAGTTCAACTTTGGTCTCATCAGACCACAACACATTATTCCACATGGTTTTGGAGACTGGATGTATTTATTATTTATTTTTTGGTTTAAAAAGGCTTGCCACTCTACCCCATAGCCCAGAGATATGAAGAATTTGGGAGATTGTTGTCACATGTAGGGTGCAACCAGTACTTGCCAGAAATTGCTGCTATTCTTTTATTGTTGTTGTAGTTCTCTTGGCAGCCTCCCTGCCCAGTTTTCTCCTGATCTTCTCATCAATTGTAGCGGGATGTCCTGTTCTTAGTAGTGTCACTGTCCGGCCATGTTTTCTCCACTTGTTGATTACTGTCTTTACAGTGTTCCATGGTATATCCATCCATCCATCTTCTATACCACTTTTCAGGGTCACGGAGAACCTGGAGCCTATCCCAAGGGCACAAGGCGCGGTACAGGTTAGATCAACCTGATTTACCATTAGGCTACCATTCATGTCTTTGGACTGGGGGATGAAACTGGAGTACCCGGAGGAAACCCCCGCAGCACGGGGAGAACAAGCAAACTCTGCACACACAGGGCCATGGTGGGAATCGAACCCCCGACCCTGGAGGTGTGAGGCGAACGTACTAACCACTAAGCCACCGTGCACCCTATGGTATATCCAGTAGAAAGTTTTTTGTAACCCTCTCCTGATTGATATTTTTAACATTGAGATCCCGTACCTGCTTTGTATGCTCTTTGCAGCCCATGGCTTTTCCAGTTGGATGTTACCAAGAAGATGTCAAGAAAATCCTATAGGAACAGCTGTACTTTATTTGGGGGCAATCAGTCACTTTAAGTGATGGCAGAAGTATACTAATTAGTATTTAACATGAGTTGGTTGATTCTCAGCACTGCCACATTCACAATTATAAAAGGGTGTGCATACTTATGCAGCTGGCGTTTGGAAGATTTTTCTTTTTCTTTTTAAAAAATAACAAACATTTCTGGGTGTTTGTAACTTGATATTTATATGTTGCAATTTCACACTAAAGGTGAAAAAGGTTCTGACATGATTCATCTTGGTTTCATTTTTTTACGTTACAAAAACCTGCCATTTTAACAGGGGTGTGTAGACTTTTTATATCCACTGTACATGTCCCATAAGTATTTAGTTGCATTGTTTTTTTTAAAACTGTGGGAATTTGGTGTGCATAATTTTTTAACAAAAGCTCTTCATATATTTTAATTTACTGCAAATGGAAATTGCCCTTATTAAGCACTAAGCATCCCAGAGTTAGCACTGAGAGGGAGGACTGCCAGGGGTGGCAGAATTGCAAGAGGTGATGCAAGATACATGTAATTATACTATCAGTGACAGATTCTATATTATAAAAAGCAATCGTGTGTGTGTGTGTGTGTGTGTGTGTGTGTGTGTGTGTGTGTGTAGGAATAGTGCATATCTGCAAGCTGTCACACTTTGACTTTAAGAGGACGCCCTGCTGTCTCAAATCCCAACACATACTGGCTAAAAAGCTCTATTGTGAGCAGGAGGCTAGTATGCAAGTGACAAAGCATCATTGTCATTCACACAAACATGCACACACAGACTCACACATGCAAACATACGGCTCCCAGTCACGAGATACGGTCCACTGTCAGAGCGCCAAAAGGACCACAGGACAAAAGGAGGTACTGAGAGTTTCTTCCGAGTCAAAAAGCGAATGAAAAGGGAAGAAAGGGGGAAGGGGCAAAGAGGAGGAACTTATCCTAATGGACATAGAGATGCTGGAGAGGGAAAAGCTCTCTGCCTCTGTTATCTCTCTCTTTAGTCTTTATCCTCTTCAAAGGGCTGTCTCTGCTCATTAGTATGGTCCTTCATGACCGGAGAGTACCACCAATGATTTATTCAGAGTCATGTTTAGTAAGACATTACCATTTATTGTCCTTTCACTAGTGTCATTTGGTGCAAATAATCTAG